>NC_056746.1:1569423314-1569470814 GCF_019279795.1 Protopterus annectens
AAATGCTTAATCTGTGTAGGCATTATTTAGCGTTGCACAAACAGGCTTAATCTCACTTATTACTGCTTAAACGTGCTTACTCCCACTTACCCCTGTGCTAATTTCTTTAAAAGAAAAGAAAAAGGGGGGATCGGAAAGTGGTGAAAAAGGGGGTGCGCTGAGGGACAGACAATAGGGAAAGTAGCTAGGGATGTGCAGAATGGGTATAGGGAAAGTGCATATATACTGAATTTGGAGGTAGATTTGAGAGAGGGGTGAGGACAACAATAATATGTTGTGAAGTCAATTAGACCAGATTACGTGTCCAGTGGACATGTGTGCAAAATGGACAGCTATGTATGGGTCAAGATTTTTTGGGGGGAACAGATTGCCCTTTTTTTAATGTGAGAGTAGGATGTTTGGGAAGGATAGCAGGTATATTTGGGGAGGTAGGTTGGGTAGGAAGACAGACAAGACAGCATGCAAGTGTGGTATATTACACATGTTGGGGGTAAACACCTTGGACTTGGAGGGGTGTTTGGAACTCGTAAGCCCATAAGCCCCTAAATGTAAGCAGTGGGACTGAGGTCCCCATCCATTAGCAATCACCACTGCACTTTCATGGCCCTGAAGGTGGCGATCCTGGGGGCTGGGTAGGAGGGCTAGCTGACCCTCTAAATATGCTACATGGCCTTCAAGCTGATGTAGCAGATCTCCAAACTCCCTTAAGAGCTCGCTATGCACCAATTCTCAAACCTGACTATGGGTGACAGTTTCTTGTTTGCACCTGCTCCCGGGAGGGGTGCACCCCATCCCCTGAGGTGGTTCCACCCAAAGATGGTGTAGGACCAGTGGACGAGGAGGTCCCAGAGTGGGTCCCAGACATGCTGGAACCCGGTGCCAAGGCCAGATGAGGTGGGAGAGGTAGGTCCGCTGGGACCGGCCTTCCCAAATGTGCTATGATGTTGTAGTTTTAAAACATATGTGGGTTAGTAATAGTAAACACAATCCAGAATTAGTTATAACAGCATGCATAGATATTCACATTAACCCAAAACACCAGATTTGGAACAGTTGCATAGCAAACAGAACACATGCATATATGGAACCACAGTGGCCATTACAACGGCATGCAGGTTACATTGATAGTGACAGGCCACCAATGATAGAATTTCAACATGGAACATTAATATAAACACATTTCAATATTTATCAAACAATAGGTCATATGTCCCAACACTAGGTTTGGTGTAAACATACCCATTGATTTGTGTATTTAGATTAGTGTTGCAGATATGGTGGGGGGGAAGAGAGATGTCAATTAACAACTTATATACCCTTGTAGTTCTCACAACTTTAATGATCACTGCTCTAATCATTAAGGTACATGTTTATTACACTACCCTATGGCCTTGGTTTTGCCAGTGGTATGTTTGTAAACAAGTGTATACTTCAACTGTCTTATAGTTAAATTCTACATCTCTTACCTTGTATACCTGTGGAGAGAATGTTTGTTAACACTACCTGACTGTTTCTACACATATTCCTAATTTTGAGTTAATATTATGCACATACCTCTCAATCTCTTATTGCACACACTCTGGTCAATTCTTGACAACATGGGGTGGAAATGGGAAATATTTTGAATATTGCTCTCATAAACTTGGAGGGCTGATAGAGTGACATGATTTGTTTTCATAAGCACTTTCTGAAGGTTTTGAGGTCTGAAAATCAAATGTATGTCATTATTTGCTGACTACAAATCTGAAATTATCCCACTGATTTGCCATGGGGACAGGGGAACAGGCAGAAAATATGAGCCAGTTATCTGGACATTCTGAAAGGATGTGTACAGTTGAGAGGTATGATTATGCATACAGCTTACTACCACTCCCAGGATTCAAACCATGGCTGTGTCTGATAAAATATCACAATTTAAATGTCAGCAGTGTGCTGTTTGAATATTGCTATCTCTTCAGTGTTTTCTGTCTAAGTCTCTCATGGTTGTGCAATCTGACCTTGTAATTGCAACAGTCTCATACAGACATTCCTAGACATATTTTTATGTAGCACAGTGTGAGAAACAGTGGTTGACACAACAGTACTATTCTGATATCAGATGTTCTGAATGCTACATGTCAGCCCTACAATACCATAGTAAACACTACCAGTCCAGGATTCAATCTTTATTGGCAGGCACAGTTTTCTTATCTGACAGACCTGTGGAGGGAATGTTTGCTAACACTACCTGATGGTTCCACACATATTCCCAGATTCCGAGCTAATATTATGTACATGCCTCTCAATCTGTTAATGCACACCCTCTGGTCATAGCTTGACACCATGGGGGTAGAAATGTGACAATTTTTTAATATTGCTCTCATAAACTTTTGGTGAGTTGCTAGAGTGACAGGTTTGTTTACATATATATTTTCTGAAGGTTTTGAGGTATGAAATTCAGATGTATGTCATTATTTGCTGCCTAAATTTCTGAGAACATCCCACTGATTTGCCAGGAGAACAAGGTAACAGGCAGAAAATATTAGCCAATTATCTGGACATTCTGAACAAATCTGTACATTTGAGAGGTATGATTATGCATACAGCTTACTACCATTCCCAGGATTCAAACCATGGCTGTGTCTGCTAAAACTACATCAATTTAAGTCACAATAGAGTGTGTTATTTGGATATTGCTATCTTTTCAGTGTTTTCTGTCTAAGACTCTCTCGGTTGTACAATCTGATCTTGTAATTACAACAGTCTTATACAGACATTCCTAGACATTTTTATTATGTAGCACAGTGTGGGTAACAGTGGTTAATACAACATTACTATTTAGAGAATGCAACATTTAAAATGCCATACAATACCAGAGTAAACACAACCAGTCTAGGATTTAGAGCTTTATTGCCAGGCAGTTAGTTTTATTTAAATAAGACCTATATGGGACTGTTACTGTCATATTGTCTGGTTTATTCAGTACAACCCATACACAAAACAGTTTTTATACTGGCAGCTGACTTTCTACTACTTTTATATTTATTTGGTATGACTACTACAAGCAGGATTGTTACTCACCAGTTTGGTGATGCAGCTTTTGCAGCCTACTCACATGGGCTTCCAGATTCACAGCCTGATCAGCAGCAGCTGTAAGGGAACTAGAGAAATATTTAGCCATACCTATCCATCATATTCACAGGCTGGACATTATTAAACAGTTACTGGTATGAGTACTTAGACACTGCTGGGACATCACCCCTCTGCCTTGATTCTTGGATCCACTGATCCAAGAGCTCCCTCTTCCTCTGTTTCAAGTCGGCATAGTGGTGCCTGACCTGGTCACCAGTCCGAATGATACCAGTGGCACTGGTGAGGTTATGGGCGAGATGGTCCCAGGCTTCTGCTTTATATTGGGAGCCTTGGTACTGGCCCTGCAGCAGTCTCTCATCACATATTTTTATCAGAAATCCTACCATGACCTTGGACTCCTGGATCTCCCAGCACTGCACACGGAAGAGCATGCCCTCTCCAATTCCAGCCATTATGCCTATAGTGGGAAGCTGCAACCAGTTATGAGCTGTATTCCCACCTGTGGGGTTTAAATCCATCTGATTTCCTGCCCTTTGCCATGATTGGATGGTTTAGAATATGCTGAGCTAAGCTAAGTTATGGGCAAACCTGCTTAGCTAAGGTTGGCATTGGTTAAAGGGACAGGTACAGCACTGCTTACCAATGGGCAAATCCACTTAGCTGGGCTGCTCATTGCTTAGCAGTCATATTTATACAATGCTTACACCTGGTCAGCAGAGCTGTACAATGCTCAGCATTGCTTATTTTTCATTGTATACACTATCTGCTGTATGGTATTGATTCATCATTCATTACATATTATAAATTTGTTTACTGTCCCTGACATCCCCCAATGTGCTTTTATTACATTTATTCATGCGTGACTATACTGTCTGGGGCACTTGTCTTTATATGGGTATTTCACAACTTTATTACACTAACACCTCACATCTGGACCTAATTCAGTATTCAGGTTAACAAATATATATTATTTAGTAGGTTGTTGTTTGTCTTACAGCTTTTTTCTGGTAAGGGGTCGCCACAGTGGAACTCTGGTCCGCTAATGATTGGCAGTAGATTTTTATAAAATGCCAAGGTGCCAGTTCGACGCCCAACCTTTAACGAAGGCATGCCCATTTACGCACTCATGTCTTTCGAACGCTACCCAACCGCTGGGAGGACATGCAGACTCCACACAGAAGGCACTCACAAGCCAAGCCGAGAATCGAACAGAAAAACCTCTTGCTATGAGATAACAATGCTACCACTGTACCACCGTGGCATATATGTTATTTAGTAGGTAATACAAAAAAAATTGTTTATGCACTGCTGTCATATTTAAAATGTGAAATGGCAGCATATATTTTATTTAGTAGGTAATACAAAAAAAAATGTTTATACACTGCTGTCATATTTAAAATGTGAATTGGTTAGAGTGGGGATGGCTGCTCTCAAAGTGTAGGCTCTAACCACTACAACACTATTGCAATACTGCTTATGTTGGATGTCTCTTGCTATTTAACTTCTTGTGCTGTTTAAGCTGGACTAAGAGTAGCTAAGCAACGGGCACACCCATGCAGCTATGCTAAAACTTTATCGCATTTATAAAAAAAAAAAAAAGTTTTGTTGTGTTATTTTAGCTATACCCTTCAGAATATCCCTGCTAATGCTAAGCCATGTGCTTTTATCTGCTTTCTGCTTCATGGTGGGCATACCTCTCCTCAACCTCTTGGAGGAAAAACTATGGACAAACCTTAATAATGATGGGGGAACAAATAGGGATAGATTTTAAATATTGCTCTTACAAACTTAGAAAGTTCATATAATGGTAGAGCTTGCATTAGCATGGATTTTCTGAAGGATGTGGAGTCTTAAACACAAATGTTTGTCATTATTTAATGACTTCAGTCCTCAACTATTTGCCAGGAAAGTATAGATTTTAGGAGGAACACACCAAAAATATGGGGCTAAATTCTGGACATTCTGCGAAAATCTATACATTTGAGATGTATGGTGGTGGGACATTTGTCTCTTTTGCCTTTGCCACTTTTGTTTCCTGATGTGTTGGGGGTGTTATGAACACTCTTGCTCACTTAAATTGCTGAAAGGCAGTTCTGGAGTTCAGGAGCATGTGTATTGTGAGAGTTCTGCTCTCAGACACACCCCTTGCACTTGTGCACTGCTCCGTGTATGTTTAACAGCAGAGGCAGTGCGTCTTCATGAATATGCAAGGTGTGTTTCTGTGCAGTACAAGAAAAGTCCCTGCCATGCAGGAATAACTTATTCCTGCACAGCTGTTTGCTGAATCCCAGGGCATGTAATATCTTGCACAGTTTAAATGTAACTTATCTCTTTTTATTTCCAAAAACATTTCTATTTTGTTTTCATTATAAACATATGCAAATGTATATATAACAAATACAATAAAATAATAACAAAACTATTTACAATATTTACATTCATCCATGATAAACAACTCTTTTATCCATGAGAAGGTATCAGTATTGTTATGTTTTTATGAGTAATTATATAACAAATGGTTTGCAGTTCTGTTTTACAAGAAACTTTTGTTAAATTAATAAAATTTTTAAACATCATATCTTGTTTACTTTTCCAGTTCAAAGTAATAACTTTTCCTAGAAATTTCAGGAATTGACAAGAGGAACTGAATCTGAGATTTTGGTATTACATTAGGTATAGGAACACTGAATAGGATTAGTGAGTTAGAAATATGACAGTTATCACACCATAAAGCATTTACAAAATATCCGAAGTCTTTGCAGTACTGAACAATCGTTCTGCATTCAATGAACATGTGAACCCAGTTGGCCTCTATTAATTCATCACATTTCCAACATTTACTTTCACTGTTTTTGAGCATAAGATTTATTTTATGTGGAGTATAGAAACTCCTTTTCATAAATTTCCATGTATACAATCTCCAATATAATGAAGAAGAGGTACCATCAGTAGATTTCAATAACACTTTTTTGGATTCATCAGATATTTGTTCTCCATTAATCTTTACATAGTAATTCCAAAAATCTGAGTCAAACTTTAAAGTGTCTTCTCTTAGTATCTCATAGATAGGTGAGCTACTTAATTTTTAATCATCTGTCTTTTTAAGACACCTAATATAAAGCTGGATCAAACTATGTATAGATTCAGTCTCTAGGTTGATTGATGCTCTCATTTTGTTTTCTATAAACTGCTGTAACAAGTATATAAACAACCAACTGTCTTGACTATTATCAAAACTACATAAAAGAAAGTTTAGTGGTTTAATACTCTTATTTTCAATAAACTGATGCCAGAATATCAAGTTATTTTCCTTTAATTTTTGCATTGCATTGCTGTTGAAAAAGTCTAGGCAAGCAGGGAAGTATGCTACAGGGAATATAAGAAATAGGAATTGTTTAATGTTGTAATTATAATCAATTATATCTTTAAAGTTATTAAATATTTGATTAATGCCATAAGAAAAGTGATCAAACTTCTTGTTAAATAAACAAAATTAACATAAAATCCAATAAACTTTACTTATTCCATATTGTTCCTTAAACTGGTTTTCTATAGTTCCGACATCAGTTATATGAATCTCATGTATTATTTTCCCATCATATACATAGGTAGATGTGATCCAATGTAATATTACATTAATTATAACTGATTTGGAATAAAAATATAAGCTAGGTAATGATATCCCATTACTGTTCCAAGCTCTATTTTGCCATTTATATGCAATCCTAGGTTTTAACAGGAACCATAAAAATGTAAGTAGCATGGAATCTAATTTTTTAAATAGGTTTCTGGGATGGGGTAGTATCAATGACTGTATATAAAAAAAATTTGAGGTAAAATTATCATTTTAATTAAAGAGATCCTATCCTCCATTGTGAAGAACATTTTATTCCATCTTTCGATTAGTTCACTAATGTTGACTATTAAATTATTGTAGTTTAGTTTAACATACTCTTTCCATGTACTCTTTATACTGACACCCAAATATTCTAATACATCATTCCTCCAATTAAACAGGCTATTCTCTCTTAGGTTTTCATTGATCTTTTTGTTAATTAGTAATGTTTTGGATTTATTATGATTAAATTTAAGCCCTGAAATTCATTCAAACTTGCTTAAGGTATTTATAACATCGTGCAAAGAACCATCAATATCAAGCAACGTTAACAACATATCATCGGTAAATAACTGTATCTTAGGACAGTAGTTAACTTGAAAGCCTTTTATATTTTGCTTGTTTCTGATCTATTTAGCAAAAGGTTCTATTGAAAGAGCAAACAATAATGGTGACAAAGGACAGCCTTGTCTAGTTCCCTTGAGGATTTCTAGTGGTGAGGATGGACATGATCCGATTTTCACATAAGCTTGTGCCCCACTATAGATTTTCATTAATAAGCTAGCAAAATCTTAGGAGAATTCAAAACCAATCAGGATTCTTTGTAGATAAGACCAACTAATAGAACCAAAAGCCTTTTCTGTGTCTGGGCTGATAATAGTTGTTTTTTGTATTTGCATGCTAAGTCTATTAATGATAGTAATTTAATAATGTTATCTTGCACTTTTTTATGAAGGACAAACTCTGATCATTATGTATTAGTTTAGGTAATATTTTCTTTGTTCTATTAGGTAATATTGTCATGAACATTTTATAATCAGTGTTTAGTAATGAAATTGGCCTATATGAATCAAAAAATTTAGGGTCCTTACCTTGTTTTAATATGGAGAGATAATTGAATATTTCTACGATGGGGCTATTATACATTTTTGCTTAACCATAGTAAAGGCATTAATCATTCTTTATTATATATTCAGGAAAAATCTTATATAGTTCAGGAATTATTCCATCCAGTCCTGCAGCTTTATTATCTTTTAAAATTTGTATTTGCTCTTTCACTTTTGTTAGTGTTATTTGTTTATTTAATATGTTATTTTGTTGCATTTACACCTTAGTAGTTATATTTTCTTGAATAAAAGTATTTATTACATTATCTGTCTCCAAAAGTGCTGTGTTGTTATTTATATCTTAATAGTAGTTTTTGAACACTTCTAATATGCCCATTAAGTTAGATGTACTCTTAACTGAGCCATCACTTTTATATTTAATCTCATTAATAAGATTTCGATTGTTTATTTTTTGGATCTTACTACTATTTTATGTAGATATTTGGGATTTACAGCATAAGATTGTAATTTCAATTTTTCCAGGTTTATGGCTACCTTATGATTTAGAATGTCTAAGTATTTTGATTTAACTTAGTAATTTCATTATGTGCTACTTTGTTATTTTGGTTTTGCATCCATTTTTATCTTTTCTGTTTTTTTGTAAGTCTAAAAGTTATTTGTCCCACTCTCTCCTTTGTGTAAGGTACCAATATTTTCTTCTACCATATATATAAACTTTAAAGGTGTCCCAACGTATAGTATCAGTCACTTCACCATTATCATTTGTTTCCATAAACATGTCTATTTCTTTCATTATCCATTCCCTAAAGTCTTTTAACTTAGTTATGTAAGCAGGAATTCTCTGTAGAAATCTTAAATCATCTGTATGCATAGTTAATGTAAAGTTTATAGCATTATGATCTGAAAGTGGACAAGTCATTATAGATACATCACTTATTTTAGAGTATATATTATTTGATACAAAGATCTTATCAATGTTTGTTTGTGTACCAAACCAATATGAATGGTGAGTATAGAATAAGGAATAATGCTCCCTTAGACCATGTATATATTTAAGGTTCATCTGGTTTATAAATTAATTTACCTTCTTGGCTTGAGGTGTTAGTTTTATTTTGCCATGTTTAGAAGTACCATTGCCTGATAATAGGCAGTTAAAATCACCTGTTACTATAATTTCCCTTTTTGCATTTAAAGTAATCAGGTCCAGATATTTGTCAACATATTTAGTACTTAGTCCTGGTATACAGTATATATTAAATTAAGTATAATACTTCCTATTAATTTCCAAAATAACCATGTTTAGCATCCCATTTTATCTGAAATTGTATCTATAATTCTTGACATAGTATAAGTATTTTTCCATAGAATAAGAGTGTTCCTTCTCTTAGTGTTAAAACATGAATCAGCCAGAATGGTATAGCCATTAAAGTAGTAGTTTTGTAGATCTTTTTTAATAGATGGGTTTCCTGTAAAAAGATGATCTGGGCTTTATGCATTTTGATATATTTAAGCAAACCAGCTCTTCTGACATTATTGTTCAAACCATTAATATTTAATGATAAACATTTATAAGCCATTGACTATAATGTATATGTTGTTACTTACTGAAAGACCTTTCTTCCATGTTGACTTGAAATATACTGAAAACTTACATATCATGGATGCATAATGTGTATTCAGCACTACTTTCAAAAACCCAAAACTATTTACAAACACATACATGAAACATAAAGTTTCTAGTTTAGTTAAAAATTTAACTAAACCATCCATCCACCACCTCTCCAACACCAAAAGACACAAATTATCCATCTCTGTTTAGAATATAGTATAAAAATAAAAAAGAAAAGCATTATTTAACCAACTAAAGAAATCTAAATCCATGAAATAAACATCAGAATGAGAGTGTTCAATATAACTGAAGCTATGATAATAGTACCTCTAATAAGTAGATATGCCAGAAATACACATCAAATCATAGTATGTATAAACATTAGAAGCTGAAGGTTGAGAACATTGTCGATATTTCCAAGACTTTTCAAGAAACATCAGATGATTTAATCATTTTGTCAGTCATTTATCTAGTATTTTTCATGTAAGGCTCTGTTGAAAAAAATATATATAACACTTATTACAACATAGCTATTATATTTTACACTTATACACATATTACTCATATGTATTAAAAAGGGCTCACAATCTTCTGTTTATTACTAAAGGTTTAGTTATGTAACATACGTCTGATGTTAATATGATAATGAGTTTTCTAATGCAGCTCCTAGTTCACTTGATGTCACTTAGTTACTAATAGTGTCAATGAATCTGCAGAATGTATGCATCTATAAAAGAACATAGGTATTTTCAAAGGAGTCAAACACTTCCATCAGAACTAATCATTTACCATTTAAAGTATCTAAGTGAAGGATAACAGAATTTCAAGAGGAAAGAATTCTAAATACAAACATTTAACAAGTTCAAAAGGTCAAATGATGTCATCACTGTTGTTCCTCGAGCTGCAGCTTCATAAACTTGTTTAAAAGTATCTAAATAGGTTCATGCATAACAGAGGTTGTCTCTAGTGATGAAAACAGCATTTCTGGCAGGGAATTCAAGTCTTGAAGCTTTTAGAGTTTACAGAAAGCAAAAAAAAAAAAAAAAAAACACTCGAGCTGCCTTGTCACTGTATGCCATGAATCTCAACAAGAACAGTCACACAGACCACCATTTTCTTCATAAAACATCAACATCATGAAAAAAATAACCCTTTCATATCAAAACAGCTATTTAGAAAAAAAAGAACCTAATATATATATATATATATATATATATATATATATATATATATATGTAAAACATATTTAGCTAGCTATAAAACACCATTAATGTACTGTATTAATGTTTATATGTATCTAAACAAAGAGTCTAAAACATCTAGTTAGAAGCACTAATCAGAAATATATTGTTACTCCACCACTGACCCACTAGAAAAAATGCACTTTGGTATATAATACTCAGTACTATATGTAATTAGAAGAAATAGATATAGAAAGGAAAAGAGAACGTTAATCATCACATTACCTTGTATTATAGAGATTTTCCAGAATCAAATATATTATGATTCATAAAACAAAGCATTTAAAATTAGAAGGAATTTGTTCATTTGTCCTTTAGTTTCTTAGTTTTGTATATTTCCTGTCAGGATATAAAAATCTAAGCAGAGCTATGGATTTCTGCTGCTATCAGATTGGCATCTTGGCCATGCCCCCTCCTGTAAGCTATTCTAAAAATATCTACCAAGAACTGGTCTTCCAACAATGAAAAAAAAAACTATACTCTGGAATTGATGTACAGATAGTTTATAGTCATTTAGAAGAAAATTTAGTCATGGCAATAGAACAAAAGGGTAACATAAGAAAGTCTAAGTAACAAAGAATCATTTATTCTTAATGAAGTCATAATAAAGAATTATAAAAAAGGGAAGAATCTCTAAGTAGGGTATGGATAGATTTTAAAAAGGCATTTAACAGCATCCCATTTTCCTGGAAAATAGAATGCTTACAGATGTATAAGATACACCCTACATTGATCAGTTACATTGTAGTGACTATGAAACATTGGGCAACATCTTTGCAGATAAGCTATGACAAAAGAAAAATCATCATCCCAAGGATAACAATTTAAAGGGGGATATCCCAGGGTGATTCTTTGTCACCATTGCTATTCTGTCTTGTCTTTTAATCCATTAAGATGTTTACTTATTAGATTAGGCTATGCTTACAGCTTAACTCCCAGAAAGCAACCTTTTCCAAAGACATCTCATCTACTTTTTATAGATTATCTAAAATTGTATAGTTCATCAAATGTGGACCTGAAACTTCAACTACAAATGTTTAAATTTTTCTCAGATGATATAAAACAATGACCTTTGTTCTCGATAAATGTGCAAAAGCAACATTAATAAAAGTAACCTGCTACTTTTTTTCCTTTGTACAAATTTGTAAAAAAATAAATTGCATACTTTTTTAAACATTGCACAGTAGCAAATTCACAATATTGCTGATGCAACTTGAAGTACTCAGGTTCAAACTGAGTCACTTATCTGTAAATATTTATTTGGCAGCAAATGGAGTTTGTGAATATTAACCCAGATTTGACTTCATATTTTGGCCTGTTCCTTATAAAAAGATGTGGGCTTATAATTTTTAAATCACTTACAAGATGATATAACACAAGCACTCAGGTCACTCCAAGGCAAGTACAAATATGACTCAGTCATTGTCCATACTGGTGTGAATTACCTGAGATATACCTCCCTGGACTACATGAAAAGAGACATAGAGGAGCTCTCTGAGCACGTAGCCCAGGCTGGTATGACCCTGACCTTGAGTAGCATCTTACCCTTACCAAGAATGATGCCACAATATGAAGACAAGATGATCGATTTCAACAATTGGCTTAAGTATTGGTGTCATTCAAAGGGGATCCAATGCCTGTCAGCTTGGGATGACATGCTCGACAAGCCACGATGCTTCATTAGGGACGGCTTGCACCTATCACCCCTGGGCTTTCAGATATTGGCAAAGGCTCTTGCTACCCCCATAGTGCCTTTTTTAGGCAAGGTTCAAAAGACAAACCCAACTCCATAGGTATCACAAGAGATAAGAAACTAAGAGTAGTGCTACTCAATGCCAGAAGTCTAAACCTCAAGATGCACACACTCAAAACTCTCCTTAGCATGGAGAACATTGATATCTGTGCAGTAACAGAAACTTGGTTCAAGGCTCCCGAGAGCACCCAGCACTAGCAGGTTATACCTCATACCATGTTTTTCAGCCCCAAAACTTGGACCAAACCACAAAAGGAGGGGGAGTATCAATATTCGTCAAAGATACCCACACCTCCAGGTTGGTGGCACAGCACGAAGCATCAGAGACTATCCATGTGCAACTAACAGTGGGTAAAACTGCCTTCCAGTTTATAGCCTGCTACAGACCACCCTCCCAAACCCAGCAACCCCACTCGGTCTTCCTGAGAACACTGGAAAATATGAAGGTCTCTCCAAACACCATTATATTGGGTGACTTCAACTACCCAAACATAGACTGGGAGCATTACTCTAGCTCCAACACCCTAGCCCAAAGGTTCTTAGAATTTATAAACTCAAATGCTATGGAACAACTTGTTACCACTCCCACAAGAGGGGAAAACATACTGGACCTGATCATCACCAACATGGGGACTCTATGCTCCAGACCAGAAGTGCATCCCTCACTGGTAAGATCAGACCATAAACTAATCTCACTGGATATTCACATCCCGACCCCACCCCCTGCAGAAAACCACAGTGAAAAACTTCTCTAAAGCAAA
This sequence comes from Protopterus annectens, assembly GCF_019279795.1. Lineage (NCBI taxonomy): Eukaryota > Metazoa > Chordata > Ceratodontiformes > Protopteridae > Protopterus > Protopterus annectens. Next base: position 1,569,436,434 of record NC_056746.1, read on the forward strand.
TTTCACACTCCTCAAAACCGAGGTGGAATCCTTCAAAGCCCCCGGGCCTGTGGAAAATATGGCCCAGACCACAGAATCCTTTATAAACGCATTCTATGAACACCTTCAGGAATGCATGGATCATGCAATCCCAAATAAAACCAAGACCCAATCCTCCAAAGGCAGACGTCCTGTCTGGTGGACCCCAGCCATAAACAAACTATACAATAGAAGGAGGAAGCTACTACATGATAGAGCAAAATCCCAAAAAGAGAAGGCATCTCTGATCAGTATTAGCAAAAAACTACGGGCACTCATAAAATCATCTAAGGCCAGCTTCGAGAGAAAAATTGCACAGGACACTAAGGATAATCACAAGGCTTTCTTGGGTTATGTTAGGAACCTGGATGGGAATTCCCAGATATGCTCAGAATTAGTCCAAAATGACAAAAAATACACCAAACCCACAGACATTGCCAACATCCTAGCTGACAGGTTCAGCGCAAATCCCCCCCTCCCCACCAAAAGGACAAATATCTATCCCAGCAGAGTGCTGCCCCCCTGACATCTCAGATGCTCAGGTAAGAGCCGCCCTCTCCAAAGCAAAAAACACAGCATCAATGGGACCAGATGGTGTCCCGGTCTGCGTCCTACATGAACTCCAAGAAGAGCTAAACCCAAACATAAAACTACTGTTCAATCTCAGCCTTACTACAGGTTATGTACCCAAAGAGTGGCGTACAGCAACAGTGGTCCCTCTCCACAAAGGTGGTGCCTCAATGGATCCTGGAAACTATCGCCCCATAAGCCTGACTAGCTTGGTCTGCAAAGCTATGGAAAGGGTCATCATGGACCTCATAAATAAAGATATTGGGGACCTACAGATACTGGATCCTACCCAGTTCGGCTTTGTTAAGGGCAGATCCTGCCTCTTAAACCTGGTCAATTTCTTTGAAACAGTCACCAAGGCCATTGACGAGGGGAAGGTGGTCCACACAACCTACCTGGACCTCGCAAAAGCCTTCGATACAATACCCCACTCGGGCATTATAGATAAGCTCACCAGCTTAAATATAAACCCCTATGTCACTAGATGGGTTGCAAACTGGCTCAAGGACAGAACCCACATGGTTAGAATTGCTGGAGCCATGTCAGACTCCAAATCAGTTACAAGTGGCGTCCCACAAGGCTCAGTCCTGGGACCTCTCTTGTTCGGTATATATTTCCCGGCGGTACAGGCCAACACGGAAGGACTGTGGCTGACCAAGTTCGCAGATGACTGCAAACTAGGTGCCATAATCGACTCTCCAGCCGACACAAGCATCCTCCAAAAGGGCCTCATAGAAACAGACAACTGGTGCCAGAGCCATGGCCTTAAGCTAAATGCCAAAAAGTATATAGTCATCCCCTTTAGCAAAAACAAAGTGCCCACAAATTACCACATAGGTGGTAATCCATTAAGTACAGAAGAAGTAATTAGAGACCTGGGGATCCAAGTTGATAGCAATCTCTCATTTGACAACCACGTGGCCAAAGTGGTTAGAAAAACATTTTATATAGCCCACCTAATCATGAAGGGATTCACATCTAGATCAGGGGAGGTCATCGTGCCTCTGTACTCATCCCTCATCAGGCCCATAATTGAGTACAATGCCCCTTTTGGGATGTACCTTACCAGACACCTGCAGCAACTGGAAAGACCCTAAAAGTACCTCACCAAGAGGATCAAAGGGCTAAACAGATGCCATATGCTGCCCGGTTAAAGAAACTCCAGCTCTACGCAGTGGCATACCGCCTGCTCAGAGGCGATCTGTGCCTGACGTATAAAGCCATGTCCAACCCGGAATTAATGGACATGCTGCACCACAGAAAATCCAAATCCCATCGAGCTACACGCTCGAGAGACTTGAACCTCAGCACTGAAATAAATAGGACATGCTGGAGGAACAGATTCATAACCCAAAGGCTCCCTTCACTCTGGAATAAAATCTCAGCCCAGGTTAGGCAGAGTCCCTCACTGACTCTCTTCAAGAGGAATCTTGATGAGTGGGTGGGGGATCGTAGGTTTACCCCGGGTATCACTTCTGTGTCACTGTTAGACAGAGGCACAATATACTAACCTCAAAAAAGGGCATAACAAAATTAATTTAAAATGGGCGGCGAAAGCCAAACACACTCTGGCTAGGCTTATAAATGCCCTAGGGCAGATAGCCTAGTATGAACCTATGAACCTATATAAGAGCTTGATTAATAGTACACAGGGACCCAAAATGAATAGTGTTGACAGCAACTATACAGTAATGTCTGTAGACTTCACAGTGTAGCTTAGTAGATCATTTTTAGTCCACTGTGGCAACACAGAAGTATCAGTATCTTTGGGTGTAGGTATAACATACTGTTATCATCCCTGTATCATGATAAAAATCAAATCTACCACCTTGTCTTTCCTTTGCTGCATATACATTAATTACTGATGCCAGTTATGAAGATAGCAATTTCAGCACAACTTTAAAGACATTTTGTAAATTAAGTTTTATCATAACAGTTTTGCAGCATTGTCTTAACTCCATGGTATGGCATTCTGTTCATATTTTCCAATGTGATATTTTTTTCAGATTTACATTAGGTTTCTCCTGCACAACTACATGATAGTATTCTATTTTTCTATTCTGTTTTTTTTTTCATTTTCTCCTGACTCTTGTTTTAAGAGGTTGACTTGTAATATTTTTATTACAGTCAGATGAGGTATATGTTGCAAAATGGCTGTAATTCTTGGGTGATGGTGTTGGGAATTGTCTCTGGGTTAAAGTAACTTACCCACTTGCCATTTGTTCAGTTAAGTAGTCTGCTTTGCAAGGCTATTACTCATTTGTTTGAAATAAGCTGGACTACTTTACTGTGCTTACTATCCGCGGTGGTGGTGCTGCGGTAGCGTTGTCGCCTCACAGTAAGACGCTGTGTGGTTCGACTCTCAACTAGAGTGTCTTCTGCGTGGAGACATGCGTGAATGGGCATACCTTCGTTGAAGGTTGTGCATCAGGGCTGGCAACTCAGTACATAAAAATCAGCTGCCAATCATTAGCGGACCAGAGTTCTGCTGTGGCGACCCCTAACAGGGAAAAGCCGAAAGACACAACAACAACTTTACTGTGCTTACTGTGTATTTGTGAAACAAACTTGAAATGTATTACTGAGTCCAGAATTAATATTTATTTTACAACAATCAGAAATCTTAGCATGGACAGTCAACAATGGGACTATAATTTCCGGGTAAGGGGGCTATCTTTAAATGGAAATGCTTCACCCTGCTTCCATAATCTAGTTCAACTGTCAGTCTGGATTTGCAAAATTAGTGAAAATTTATTTAAAGTAAGTCTGAATACTTTACTGTGGCCATTTTTTGGCTATTTTATCATAACTGGACATATGAGATGTACATAGTCAGGTGTCTGTAGCTAAAGAGTACCGGCACTAATAGATTACAAGATTACAATGACATCAGTTTGAGTGAAAGTGGTATTTTTTATCATTAGCTATTATATTGTGTTTCACTTCTTGCTGGAAAAATGTTCAAGACTACCCAAATTTAAAACAAACATACTCAAATTTAGCTTTATTAATTGTGACATATAATTTTAAAAATCTGCAAGTAAGGTATACATTTAAAGCAATAAGCAAGGTGAATCCAAAAGAAAAAGTCATTTTATGTGTGGCCCTAAATATGCTTTATGGAGATTCATGGTCTGAAAACTACGAAGGGCTCAAGGTACAATAAACCCACAAGTGTGGTGCATATCACACATTTAAAAAAAGGTGTATTTCAGATATTCCATGCTATTTTTAATAACATTTAAACAAATGAAATACTACAACAGGTTTCAATTAATCTATAGGGGAAGGTTATGTTTTTGGACTGTTTGAAATCTGGTAATATTTGTAGGTATGTATGTAAAGCTGAGATTGTTGTGCAGAATGGTGAAATGTATTGTGCTTATTATACTGATATGTTAATAAGAGGTTTGAGCAGAAGTCAGGTATATGACAGGCAATAAAGATAAATGTTAAATCATTACCCTCCTTTATGGTTGGCTGTCTTTATATCCAGGTTAGATTATGTGCACAAAATGGAATTCTCAGATCAATATTGGGAGCAAGTTGGAATTGTTTAGGGTTTGCAGACTGGCAGTGGAAGAGGTAAATATTTTAAAAGAAATAGCCATTTATGCTATATTTTCTACATATGGTATGCTGCACTCTTTTTGAATAGTTTATGTAATTGGTGTGGAAATATGTTCCTGTTTTGTGTGATAAGCAGTATTTTTCGATATTTTATTTCAGTTCCGAAAACAAACTTAGTTATCTGCCACAAAAAAGTCAAGTCACCCCAATGTCATTCTCTTGAATACTGAAACGAGAACACCCTTAGGTGTTTTCTCATATGTTACAATACTTTTCCCTCAACTTCCCTTCTTTGTAGCTATTTATTTCTGTTCACTTGCCCTTGTCTGTAGGGTGGCTGTAAAGAACAATCTGCTTACCCTGGGTTAATAAAAGGCATGAATTTCTGTTATGATATGATCAATAACATAGATTTGACATTTCAGATTTTTGTCATGGTTCATCTATGTCAAAGGTAAGACTGGAGTCAACTGCTATTCCTGCCTGTATACCAGTCTACCTTCTCAATAACCATATCTCCTAGGTTATATTCAGTGTTATGATTTGCTAATACACCTAAATGTTTTCATTGTTTTGTTTGTTAATTAGCATATCATTTCTTTTTGATGAATTACTAATGCAAAGTATTAGGGCAGATATGAAGAGTGAATGGATGCTCTGAATTTTTTTCTGATAATCAGCTGCATACTTCATTATACCAACACTCTCTTTATTTGTGATTTCTCAGATTTATCATTTATTTTAAGTTGTTTCTAGTCAATGTTTTAATATATATTACCACATGCTCTTTTATTTCATAATTAAGTTATTTATTCATTCATTCATTTGTCATGACTTTATTATATCAAAAGCTTTTTGCTGCAGGCCAACTAGCTACATTTTGTTTTTCTTCTTTCAGGAAAAAAGACATTCAGTAAACTAACTTTTTTATTATACTTGTGCTACTTTTTGAATAACACTTCTGTTTCTTATCATCTCCTTTTTTTCAGAAGTTCTAGGGAAAGCTAAAAGTGCTTTCAAATACTTCTAAGTATGCTTTTTGGCTTGCAGTTATCTGCATGCAGGTCTCTCTTCCCATTAAAATTTAATATTACAAGAACAGCTTTCCATTCTGATGGATGAATCTTGTTAATTGAGCTTTTCTGAAAATGTCTTCCAGTATGACAGTTACATGCTCAGCAATGTTATTTATAATGATGTTTGCAACCCCATAGATACCTGTGATTTTTTTTGTTCTTTTATATGTTTTTCTTTCATGTCCTTTCTAATTTTAACAGGTATGCGCAGAATGATTATCATTTTCCTGTTCATCATTTCTTTCTGCTTTCCATTTTTGTGTTCATTAAATGGCTCTATGCTTAGTGTAGAGCTTTAAAACAAGGGTAAATGGCAGAATATGCTAATGAAAACATAAGTATCTGAATTAGATGCTAATTCACCAATCCAACATGGCAGAGCTATCCAGGAACCTATAAAGTAATCACATACACTTAGTGTAGCCATTTGCCTGGAAATCCAAAACTCTTTGGAATACAGCCACTAGTACACTTCAAAACATAAATGTTAGGCAGTTGTTGATGTCATCATTAAAAGGCTTTAATTCAAGGTGCTGCTGCAGCAGCCAGACCTCAACCAAGAAGAAGGGTGTTTAGACCCCATATGATCTGTCATGGACTATATGACACAGAAATTGTAAAGTGACAGCAGGTGGACAGGAAAACACTGGAGCAAATATACAATCTCTGCTGCCATCAACTGAGGCCCCAGGGAAATCATGAAGAACCTGTCCCAGTGGAAGCAAAGGCATGTGTAGTATCACATATACTTCCTACAGGTACTTCCAGAGACCCACAAGGGACAGATTATGGGTATCACAGACCTCAGCTTCTAGAATATTACATAATTTTCAAAATGCAATGCTATAACATGCTGAGGAGCATATCTATTTCCCATGAACCCCAGAGGAGAGAGCAAAAAACATGCAGGAATTTTATGCAATGGCACACTTTCCTGATGTTTTGGGGGTCATAGGCTACAGACATATAGAAATAGAAGTCCCAGCCAGTGAACAAGAAAGGCAGTACATAAATAGGCAAGGATACCACTCTATAAACTGTCAGGTTGTCTGTAATGCCCAATGGATCATTTGCAATGTCTGATCAGGTAATCCAGGCAGTTTTCATGACTCACATGTGGCACATCTGTGAGCTGTACACAAGGTTTGCTGGGGTGAATTTCCACAAGTGCTTCTAATGAGGGATGCAGATTATGCACTGGAAACTTGTTCATGAGACCCATGAGAAACCCACAAAACCACAATGAGCAAGGATACAACTATGCCCAGACTGAAACTAAGAATATCATAGAGTATGTATTTGGCTTCCTCAAGTCAAGGTTCCAGTGTCTAGATACATCAGGTGGTGCCCTGCAGTACAACCCAGCAACCTCTGTCCAAATACATACAGTCCATTTTGCACAATATAATTCTCAGGAAACAGCTTCAGCAAAGAAAAGAAGGGACAGGATCACAGTTCCCATGACACAGGCAGGGCCAGCAGCTCCAGCAGATACAGATGAGGAGCCTGAGGGAAAATCACCAGCTGCAAATGGTAATGACACATGTAGATGTACACAATATGCCTTGGCTCTGGCTAAGAGGCAAAGGACAGCACACACACCGACTACCTAAGTGAAAAACTAAAATCCAAACACATAAAAATATTAAAACTGATGTCTGCAAAAGTCCACAACCTTTACCTAACCATGTAATGCTTAAGTTCTGTTAGTAAATGACAGAGACAACCCTCAAGGACGTATCTTGTAGCTGCAGTATTAACAAGATAAGTGTGGAATCTGCATGGGAAAAAAGAGGTATATAGCTGATTCTTGTCATATGCAAATATTTATATGTGCCTAAGTTAGAACATGTATCATGTGTACAGTAATATCAGTAATAGCTTAAGATTGATGTTTGCAGTATACAGCTATGGATTTTGCACAGTACTGTACATCATAGATTTCAGCTGACCACTGTGTGTAAACCAATGAGCAGGTCAATAGTAACATCATTTGCACAAGTATACCAATAAGAAATACTTAAATATCTAATATGACTGCATTACTGCTGGCCCTTACAATTGGATACTTAATAAATACATTTTTCTTACTCTAACACATGCACTACTTTGGTGTAAGGATTGTCTCCATGTACCCACTCACCCTGTGCAAGTGATGACTGCAGCCTACCCTTTGCACATTTCTTTGTGACTTAGAATTGCATATATGTCAGATGCAGGTCTATATTATAACATTGTAGTCTTAAAACTTTGAATGTTATAATATCGAACCCAGTCGATCGAAAAACCATAAACTCGAACAGTCAGAATAGTGAATATTTTCCCAGGGAAATAATTGTTCTGACAAATAAACACACAACACAAGCACACCAAAATAAATAATCCACACACATACACTTCACAAAACCCTACACTAAACCATACATGCACTACTAGCTATCCACTTGCCTTAACCCAACCCTAACCCTAAGGTCCCTAACTATCACACACTCACCTCACCCGCTCCCTAACCCTAAAGTCTCTATCACACACTCACCTTATCCACTCCTTAACCCTAAAGTCCCTATCGCATACTCACCTTACCCACTTCCTAACCCTAAAGTCCCTATCCCACACTCACCTTCATTCGCACACTTCCCTTAACCCGGTTTTGTAATCTTCACTCCACAGTCGAGGAAATAGCGAAGCTGCAGAAACAGCCCACCGAATACTTTCCCTAGGAAAGTATTTGATATTCTGCAGCTTCACTATTTTCAGTGTTCGGTGCATAGGGTTCGATATTATAACATTCAAAGTTTTAAGACTTCAGTGTTATAATATAGACCTGTCAGATGCACATAGTGGATAGCTAATGCTGGCTTATTCAGAAGCCTGCTTTAATGTAAATATATTACATAGGAAATGTTTTTATTGAACATTCCTACTCACTTGTGAATAATTGGTTATGTAATTGTTGGCCCTCATTGTATTTGTTAGTATTCTTAGTAATGCTGTCAAAGTAGATGTTTATTTATTGCCTATTGCCATACTTGTGCAAATGATGCTACTATTGACCTGATCATTGATTTCCATACAGTGATCAGCTGAAATGCATGATGTACATTATTGGGCAAAATCCAGAACTGTATCTTGCAAGCATCAGTCATAGGCTTTTGCTGACATTAATGTATGCCTGCAACATGTTCTAGAGTAGGGACATATAAGTATTTGCATATGACAGCTGTGTGGTACTTCACACTCACAGTGGCTACATGGAGAATGAACCAGTTCTGCAGCTTGAGTAACAACACTACCCTGATCATCTTGAGTCACCCTCGACCTGTCCTGTGTCTGAGGTCTCTGTATCATGGGTATGCGTAGGCATACTGATTGTGTCTGAAATAGGAGGGGAGATGTTGAAGGCACAGTGCTGGACTGACTCAATGCACCCTTAGACTGGATCTCTTCATTGCCACCATCATCATCAGAGGCTAATGATATTCTGACTTCAGGAAGTAGGAGTTCCACAGTGCCACTTGCATGATCACCTATGGCAACAAGTAATCAATGCAATAAAGAGAGAAACAGTATACAAACTAATCTAACTTATGCTATGTAAAGCATATGTTAAAAATTAATAGATGTCAATACAATGAAAAAAATGACTCTCCTATACATACATCTACATTATGTACATTAGTAAGAATAAAGAGGTGTGCTTACCATGTGCAGGTGGCCGTGCAACTCAGAACCAGCTGTTCCTACATATAGTAAAGAGAGATGGAACACAGCTGATACACATACAATGCAAATGATACAAGAAAAAGAAAACAATCCCCTTGTCAGAATTAAAAACATCTTCTACAAAGCAGTACTGTCCAGTTTACCCCACCTTTCACTCTCTCTCTCTCTCTCTCTCTCGCTTTCTCTCTCTCAGAGTCTCTTCTACCCCCACACTTCTTGCCATCTCTCTGTGTGATATATATATATGGATATATATATATATATATATATATATATATATATATATATATATATGTGTGTGTGTGTGTATGTGTATATATATATATATATATATATATATATATATATATATATATGTGTGTGTGTGTGTGTGTGTATATATATATATATATATATATATATATATATATATATATATATATATATATATATATATATATATATATATATATATATATATATATATATATATGGATCTACTATATTTGGTCGAATTTCATTTGGTCGAAAATTATTTCAGGCAGCCCACTTCACTGAAACCTCATTTGACTGAAAGCACATTTGGTCGAATTACATTTGGTCGAAAATGGTATTTATCCCCTGCCCCACTGCAGTGTGAACCTAGAGTGGGAATATTCAGTAAGGGGGGTGGGGGGCACAGCGCCCCACACTGGGGGTGTGTGGGGGCCATAGCCCCCACATAATTGCAGTTTATGCACTATTATATACATGTTTATCCATTAAAAATACATTAAAACATATAAAATCAGTAAAAACTGGTGGCAAAATGTGGGGGCTATGCCCCTCACACAACCCAATGTAGGGTGCTGTGCCCCCCTCACCCCCCTAACTTTATATTCTCACTCCAGGGTCACAGTGTAGTGGGGCAGGGGCTATATTCCATTTTCAACCAAATGTAATGCGACCAAATGTGCTTTCAGTCAAATAAGGTTTCAGTGAAGTGGGCTGCCTGAAAACATTTTCCACCAAATTTAATACGACTAAAAGCAGTAGACCCATATATATATATATATATATATATATATATATATATATATATATATATATATATATATACAGGGAGAGAGAGAGGCAGATATCTAAATATAGATATATAGACATATATAAACACAATGAAAAATATTTAATTATGTTGCATACATGGAAGTTCTACAGTTGACACACTTGGGCTGTCCTCCCCATCAGCCCAGTATCAATCATTTTGTGAGAGTCCTGTGCTAGGTTGTCTAGTTCTCTAAGAGTGGATAGAAACTTCTCTGTTTCAGTCAGTTGTGATTCAGTAGCAGGACCACTCCCCACCCTGTAACCATACAGGAAATTGCAGCTGGCCTACATCTCTTCTCATCTGTGTGATCATGTAACTGTCCCTAAGTCTTATTTTGTGAGAGTTGTGGACATACCCTCCTACTACACTGACATTATTCCCAGATGTGGGAATGGAGAATTTGTCAGCTACGTCTCTCTCTGAGAAGAATGACACCTATTGACATAGTACACGGGTGATAACTTCATTCTCTGTGTCACTGTATGGCAATTTACAGGGTGCAGATGTCTTGGGTGCCATAGCCCTGTATGAGATGAAAAATAAAAGGAAAAAAAGCCACAACTGATTGCTAACAAAACAAATATCTATGACTGCTTCTATCCATAACTTATTTATTTATTTTACATTTGTTTGCTGGAAAATGTCCAACTGGGTAGAGCTGCCCATTTTCAGTGTGGAGGCCCAAGGAGAAAAGCTCCATACAGTAAAACAACACAAAACATGTAAAACAGTGACATTTGCACCACACAATATTAATTGCACACAGTTATACAGGTAAAACAAAATTCCTAGTGATGGTAACATTTGTACTACACAGTAGTAACTGCACAAAGTTATATGTACAATAAGAAATAAAAAGAGTCAAGACTCTGCGTACAGTAGTTGCAGATCTATAATAAGTATATCAGTAATCACACACAGTATGCTATAAGAGTATGCAGAAGAAATTATGCTAAAATGCATTCTATCTGATATTAGAGGGACTAGTAGTTCTCTATGAGGAAGATTTGAGATGGATGAGAGGAGGTGGGAGTAAAAATATGGGTAGGAATTTACCCAGGGCTAGAATGTGAATATATCCATGAGTTGGGCAAGTAGGACTTAAGAAGGTTCCTAAAGTAATGTATACTATCCAGTGTTTGAATATCTAGAGGAAGAGTATTCCATGTTTTTGTGACAGCACTAGAGTAGAGGGAGTCCCTAGAGTTTATATTTACATGTAGAAATTTCAACCAATGCTTTGCTGGTGCTTCTTAGTGGATGGTTGCTGGTATAGTGGTTTCGTAGACCTTGTAAGGCTGGGGTTATTTTGGGATGACAGAGGATTTGGTGGGCTACTATAAGTTGGTCAATGGTTAACAGGTTTGGTAATTCTAGCCAGGATAGTTTTTGAGGGATTGGAAATGGTGTGATATGTAGAATGAGTCAGTGGTGAATTTTGTTATTTTGTTGTAGCAGACATTTAATTTGTTTAATTCACCTTTGTTTAGATTGTTTAGAACTGGAAAGGTATACAGTAGTGTGGAGAGTAGGTGGGTTCTTGCAATTGTGGCTTTACTATTGGTGGCTAAGTCATTTTTGCATCTAAAGAGGGTACCTAGTTTTTTGGGAACTTTTGTGATTGTTTGAACTACATTTGTGACATTTCATGTTGTGATCTAGGATTACCTCTAGTAGTTTAATTTGTGTAACTGATGTGATAGGGGTACTGTTGGATGAGGTTATTTTAAATAATGGAATTGGGTCAGTAGCTTTAGAGGGATGGGACAACATTAATCATTTTTTGGGGTTAAGTATTAGTTGTGAGTTAAATAGCCAGTTTTCTATTTCTGTAAAGAATTCTTGGGTCAAAGTCAAAGTAAACTTTATGTCATTTAGAACTGCACACGTGAGCCTAAATGACATTTTTTGCACTAGCTCAATTCTTGCGATTACAGAGGGAACTGAAACAATACATACAAGTAGAGGAATAAACATAACTAACAAATACAACAATACTCCCAATACACACAAGAAAGTGCAAATAAATGTACCAACACTCATATACGAAAAGAATACCCTTCCCTGAGTTAAATTAACTACCCTATTTAAAGTAATACAAAACACACAACAGATTGAAATGCCTAAGTTATTTGTCTAATCAGTGGCTATGAGAGGCGAAGTGAGGCAATTGTCTCAGGGCGCCAAGCAGCAGGGAGCGCTTTGGGCCGACGGATGTTGTCACGGATTGTTTGCTTATTTAGTAAATGTCCATCGTCCGGTGGTAAGAATCCCAGTCTGCAGCCCTCCCACCTAGAAAAAAAAACAAGAAAAAAAATCAGTGAAACAAAAATTTCATTCAGACTGCCTTTATCGGCAGTCCGAATGCAGAGAAACGGGTACCCAGCAACCTGTGCTGTGTAGGATACCCAGACATCTGTGCGGGCCGGTCAACTACCGCACAGAACAGAGGAGTTCCGGACTGCTTCCCTTGCAGTCAGGGCCAATGAGGAGTGAGCTGAGAGCTCTCTCTCGGCTCTCATGGGAATTTCGTTGTGCGGGCGTCGTGTAGAGCGATCGGGGTTTCAGACATGGTTGGACGGTCGCTGGCTTAGTTTCTTTTGGCTGGATTATGTGGATGTTCATTCTGTTGGTCGGACTCGGACGGTCGCTGGCTTCAGAAGGTAGGTGCAGTGTATGTGAATTATGAGAAGATGGAATACTCCCAGATAGAGCAGTTTCAGGGTTAGTGTGTATTTCCCTATACTCGCACTTCAATTATCACAGAACTGAGGACTGAAGTTGCTGCCCTAAATCATACAATGTAATTCCAGTATATAAGTGATGATCCTGCCCCAAACACCTTGACACTTTACAGTTAGAGCAAGGTAGTTACAATAGTAAGAAAAGTGCCCAATTCTCTCAAGAAACTGTCCCTTGATGGTGAAATGTGAAATGGTATTTGCAAGGCCTAGCAGGCAGGTTGAGCACTTTGATTTTCCTAGGACTTTAGCAAAGTGCCAGACTTTGATCAACTTCTGTGAGTGCATATCATGCAACTTTTAGGTAACTCTTATTTGGTGCAGAAATGACCCGGTCAGTGAAGTAAATGAGATTAGCAAGAGGTAACTTAGCGAAGATATTCTTTGAATGCAGCCCTTCATGACTGAACAGCCATCCTCCATTCTATGTTCTCTTCATTTCCACTGGTAAGGTAGCATGGATGAGAATGAAGGTACATACCAAGAAAACCAAATGCATGAATGGAACAATGACATATATTTGCCTGACTTTAGCTTGGATATGGAATAACTATCTATGAAAATAAAATAGAGAATTCTGTTATTGATATGGCTGAGACTCAAGTGCTTGAAAATTTTGAAGGACCAGTCAGATCTCTCCAGCACCTTCTGCTATGTCTTTCTTATTGAATAAATTAAAAGGTTTCATCAGTTTTTATACTTTGGAGATCATCTCTACCTTGCCGACTTACCAACGTCATGCAAAGAGCCTGTACAGTTAGTACCATCAGCTCTGAAAAAGATCCATATAAAATGGGAAGATTGATATGTTAATCAGTGTTCAGTTAAAGCCAAGTTTACTAGTGCCAAAGCATTAATCCTCCAGCTTCAGTTCTGCTGGACTAGATATTCCCTGGATAATGTTTGTACCCATAGCTTGGTCAAAGTCAAAACTTCTGTGATGGTTGGATAAAATGTTACAAAGATACACTTAAAACATACCTGTAGAAACCATATGTTGTTATCTTAAGGTGGACGATATTATCCATCAGCCAGTCTTATTGGTGTTATAACCTCTGTCAAATGATAGTTTGCTTTGGAGAAATGTGTCTACTTCTGGAATATGAGAAAGATATATATATATATATATATATATATATATATATATAGAGAGAGAGAGAGAGAGAGAGAGAGAGACAGTAGGAAGGAAAAGACTGTAAATCTACTGGTGAGCAGATCTTCCACACTGAAGCATCTGTACTTTTTTTTCAGAAATCTGTAGACCTGCATTTGAATTACTGTATCACCTCAAGACCCATTGGACAACTACATTAGACATAATCTTTGAATTGAGGGAGGGCCATCTATGACTTACATAGCACAGCAGATTTTGAAATGGGAACTGTGTACAGGGAAGCATGCTTTAAGCTGGGGAGACCCCTTTTGTTATTGAAGTACATCATTATCAAAGCTCTCCTGTGTACAAATGCAGAAATATCATTATACTGAAATGAATTGTCTGTGTGCAAATTGCCAGTTTGTGGTGTTGCACACTTACTCACAGTTCTACTGCTCTGGGGTTTTATTTATATATATATATATATATATATATATATATATATATATATATATATATATATATATATATATATAGTTAGGGGAAGCAGGGGCATAGCACAGCACACAGTCACAACACCTTACAAAAAGTGCTTGTTATGCTGTTAGCATGCATCTTCCTATATTTATTTGTGCTGTAAATTGTTCCAGACATTTGTTTCTTGTTATAAACATGCTCACTAATTTTCTGCATTTAAAATGTAGACTGTCAATTACTAAGGATTTTTGTTTATTACTAATATTGTGACATTCCTGGCTTGTGATCTTCTGGTCTCATTAATTTGAGATTTAACATTGTCATGGTTGAACATTTGAACTTCCGATTGTAAAATATATATATATATATATATATATATATGTATATATATATATATATATATATATATATATATATATATATATATATAGCTGTATACACAACTTAAATTAGTAGGAAGTTATAAAGCATTTTTTGTGCTACTATATGTGATTGCTTTGGCTTCGGTCATCTCGATGGCTTGGGTTCCGGGGGGGGGGGCGCCTAGGAAAAGTTTGCCTCAGGGCACTTCTAACATAGTTACGCCACTGTGTCTAATATTGCACTTGAGTGAGTTAAATAATACTGACTTTGGATATAATAAATAAATATTGCGCTTACTTGGAATATATGTAAGTATTTATTGCACAAATAAATAAAAAAATGACTTATTATGTGCCCAGACCCCTGGAACTTGTGCCCAAGTTCAGAAGTCTAATCACTGTAGGGTAGAAACTGTTACTGAATCTTGTAGTTCTGCAGTGGATGCTGCAATATCTCCTGCCCATTAAAAGATGCTTAAACAGTCCATGCGCAGGATGCATGTTGTGCTGTATTATTTTGGTGGCCTTTCAGATGCTTCTTGCAGAAAAAAGATGTTGTATTGCTGGAAGACTGAAACCTGTAACCTTCTCTGCAACTCTCACCACTCTTTGTAGTGCCTTCCTTTCTGTAACTGTGCAGCTTCCAAACCAAACTGTGAAGTTGCAGGTGAGGATGCTCTCTATTGCACTTCTATAGAAGGTGGAGAGAATATGAGGAGGAAGCTTAGCTTTTTTCAGCCTTCTTAAACAGTGGAGACGTTGGTGTGCTTTCTTGATCAGTTCGCTGTTGAAAATGAGAAATCCTCTGATATGTGTGCACTCAGGAATTTTGTACTCTTAACTTTCTTTTTGCTGTAGTAGTTGGAGTGAGGGGGCAGAGAAGATTAGGGTTCAATCGATGGCAAATTGGACCAGGTTGGCATTGAGGGTGGCTTTATCGAGGTTGTTGAATATAGCGAAGAAAAGGAATCCAAGGATGGATCCCTGTAGAACACCTACATTTACAGGGAGAAGGGGGGGATAGGGAGTTTTCTCATTTTACCACTTGTTGACAGTTTGAGAGATAATCTATAAACCATGATAGTGTGGAGTTGTATAGTTTGAGTTCAGACAGTACGGTTAGTAGTTTGGAATGAAAGACCATGCTGAATGCTTTGGAGAGATCCAAAAAGACAGCAGAGATGTGATAACTTTTGTTCCACTGTTGATTTATGGTATTGATGAAGCTGATAAAGGTGGTGGTGATACTGTGGTTGGGGTGGAATCCATGTTGTGCTTCAGCCAGGAGTTTATTAGTTATTAAATAGTTTAGTATTTTGGAATGTATGCATCTCTCAAGGATTTTTGATGGGGGGATAATTTGGCAATTGGACGGTAGTATGATAGTTCAGTTGAATTGCCACCTTTGTGTATTGGTATAATATGAGAGATTTTCCAGAAGGTTGGAATACATTTTTCAGAGATTACCCTGTTTATTAATATGCAGATGGGGTATGAGATGACTTTCGCTGTGATTTTGAGGTATTCCCCTGGGAGTTTATCAACCGCAAGGGTAGTGGGTTTTAACTTTGTCAGATATTTATATATTATGTTGGTTCGGACTGGCCAATTGTTGAGGTTTGGAGGTTTGGATAAGTTCTGGGAAAGCTGTTATTAGTCAGATTTTGAATGGAGTTGGTAACATATTCATTAAATTACGGTGCAATGTTGCTAGTGGAGGTGTCAATGTTAGGGGCTGAGGTACTGGTTTTCCTAGGTTGGGGTATTTTATTGATGGCTGTCCAAATGTTTTGAGGGTCTGTTTTGTGTTTTGCCTGGATATCAGAGTAGTGCATTTTCTTGTCTATTCTTATTTGTTTTTTGGACTTGTTTCTTAGTTTGAGGCACTTCTGCCTATTTGAATTGGTTTTGCTTTGACACCAAGCTTCTCACACCTTGTCTCTCTATTTTAGGAGCAGCCGAGTAATTTTGGTAAGCTAGGGGGCATAGTTGGAGTTTGTTCTTATTGTTCTAGCTGGAGCAAGCTGGTCCAGTATGTTTAGGAAAGTAGAGTTGAAGTAATCGACTGCTTTGTCCAGGAGGAGGTTTGAAAGGGGTATCCAGTTACAATGATATAGAGCAGTTATGAGGTCCTGGGATTGAAGTTCTTTGTATAATGTATTTGTTTTAGGGAGGAGTTTTTTATGGATTTAATTTGGTGCCTTAGGACGAATGTAGGTAGGTGGTCGCTAAGACTGTCAGGTAGTGTCCCAGAGTTATAAGATAGGGAAGGGTGGTTGGTAAGGATCCAGTCTAAGATGGGCTCTTTCTTGGTGGATTTGTCTATTTTGAAAGGGGGTTGTATTAGCTCAGTGAAGCCATGAAGTTTTATGTGAGTAATGGGGAGGGGAGAGATGCATGTGGACCAGTTGATATTAAAGTCACCTACTATGAGTGTTTCATGGAGGAGGGCTTGGGATGACCAGTGAAGAGTAGCTTCTAGTGTATCAATGTTGCTTTTGGGGGAATGTAGGCACCAATTATGTTCAGTTATTTTTGAGTATTGAGTTTTACTTTGGTGAATGGGGTCTCTGTATTATTAAAAGTAGGCGGATTTATGTCCCTATTGTCAATATTAAGGTTGCTTTTGTATAGTATGGTGATTCCACCACCCCTTTTGGATGTTCTGTCTTTCTTGAGAAGATTATATCCTGGAGAAAGTATCTCATTGTCATTAATATGTGACTTGATCCAGGTATCTGTGAGGAGAACTATGTCAGGGGAGTATAGGGACAGGGTGGCATGTAGTTCTTCTATTTTGTTCAGTATGATTCTTATGTTGATATTAAGAATTAGCAGCTCTGCTATATTTCTCTAGGAGTTTATAATAAATGTTCTTTGGTATGAGGGGTGTATTATGATTAATTGCAGGGCCATGATTTGGGTAGACATCACCACTGATTAGCAGTTGTGAGACAGTATGGACAATGGTTTGCAAGTATTTAGTCATGCATTGGCGGTATTGTAGGGAGATGCATTTTTTTGTATTATACTGCGGGAGTTTGAATGGGGTCAATTTTATGTGAGAAAGTTTAAAAATTACTGATAAGGCAGGTACAAGTGTTGTATTATGTTTTGGGGGTTGGATTGGTGGGTGATTAAATTATTAGGTAGGGGCTAATATTATGATGGTATGAGGTGATGTGAGTAGCAATAAAGAGTGATACAATTATTAATCCTTGTAATGATATTGTTCCATGCAATATTAAGTTATAGTGCTTTTGCCGGCAGGCTGGGATATTTTTAGATTAAGTGGGTTTTTAACATACAGAGGTATTTGGTTGGCTTACGGTGGAGGTAGTTCTGCTAGGTTTAAATTTATACTTAGTAATTAGATTTGGGTAGGATGCAAGCAATGGAACAGGTAGTGGATGTGATACAGGTATATATCGAGGTAGTAATGGGCAGTCATGCTTAATAGAAATTAATGGAAATGGCAGAGAAGTAGGAGGTTAGGGAGGTAAGTTATGATTTAATGGAAGTAAGAGGGGGCATAACATACCTGGCTATAAATGTAATGAAAGTGGGGGGGAGTGGGATTGGGGGTTGGGTAGGGAAACGGAGTTAGCCTGAGCGTAACAAGATCAATCGGAGCAGGACGGACCCTGGGTAAACCTCCCACCAACAAAAGTTATCTGTTAACCAGGCCAGTAGAAGGAAGTATGTGCGAGGATTAGTTTGAGCTGATAGCAGTTATACCGATGTTAAATTACATTCAGTTTGCAAAGTAAACTGCTAAAGAATAAGTTGTGCATGCCAGTATAAGAATTATAGTTTATGGGGTTGTTAGTAGTGCAGAGCAGGAGCTTTAGCCTACCCATTCCTTTAGTGCAGAGCAAGAGCTCTAGCCTGTCTGTTCCTTTTTCTGTTTTTCTGTTTTGGTAAAGATGCCAATTAACAGCAGCAGAAGTAGGAAAATATAATTCCCGTAATAGGTTTTTGTGGGAAGTAGTGGGCTCTAGATGAAGCAGGGCAACTAAGTTGTCCCTGTGGGTGTGCACACCACAAATAATTTTACAATGGAAGCAAATACATTTATATGACTTGTTTTTGAAGATGGAGACATGTACAAGTATCACTACTGGTATGTCCTTAACAGTGGTCTTTAGTGGATTTTTACATTGGCCAAACAGGTGTTTTCTTTTCTGTGTATCAACAGCAGGAAAGGATACAGCCAGGCAACAGTTAAGGAGACTGTATTAACTGTGGAGAGAGGAAGGAACAAATTAAAGGGTAAGTGTACGCAGGAAAATAGCCAGCTTGGTATCTAAAAAGCTCAGATATGGAGTTATACTGTAACAGCTAAATAAGTTCTTTGACCACGCTATCTTATGCACTCAATATTCAGGGTAGTACATCAGCATGTAAAAACTAAACACAAGATGTTTACACTGAATCAAGTGATTCTAGCCCCGATTAAATGTAGTTAAGTCCCTGATATGTTGAAGTACATTAAGAATGGCAGTAGTCTACTAGACAGCTATAAATGTTTAAACAGCAGTATGTACATCAGTGTAACAGTGAAAGAGATTGATACAGTGTTATTCTACAGTTAACTTAATGCATTCCCCAATAAGATAAGAGGTAAGACTGCACAGCCAATTCAACTAGCTTGTTCCAATGGAGTCACTACATTCTACAACTACTGCTAAGGTGACAAGCTTTCTGTGCCAAGAGATAAGCAGTAAAAAACGCTCAGTCTATTCAACTAGCTCATCCCAATGGAGTTGCTACATTCAATAGCTAGTGCTAAGGCAACAATTTATCTGTGGCATGTTCCCTGGTCTCTCTATTTAGTCTAGAACACTGATATTATAGGTAATAGCTCAGGCAGGAAAAACATCTCCCTGTAAGTAATTAACTTCATCCTAGACAAATAAGAAGTCACGCCAGCTAATATAAGAAAGTAATGATTACCATAATGCACATCAGGTAAATTAGTTGCTGTTATTTCTAGAAATGACATTAGTTGCAATGCAGGTCTCTATCTCTCGCAGTGTTACTTTGTATTAACCAGTGCTATGTAGGAGGAGATGCAGGTCTTAGCTATTCACATAGGCAACAGTAATGGCATTTAGACAGCAATATCAGTGTTTAACTTAGATCAATTGTACAGTTAGAATTTAACACTTAACCTCATGCACTTGTATAATTTAACAATTGTACAGATAGAACTTAACATTTAAGACTGAACAGTAGTACAGATGGCAAGGAACACTTACATGATGGAGGCACACCAACAGGGGACATAGACCACAACTTCTTTTTAAAGTGCAGCTTTAAAAATGGCACCCTGAGCCACCTGGGATCTAAGTAAGTTCTCCTTTGGAGCTACTGGGAAGGGAGATGGGCTTGAGGGGATAGTAGTTGCTAACTATTCCAATCTAGACAATGATCCGCATCCTGAGTGAACCTCACGCCAACAAAAGTTATCAGTTAACCAGGCCAGTAGAAAGAGGTATGTGCCAGGATATGCTAGAGCCAGTGGCAGGTCTACTGGTGTTAAATAGCATTCAATTTGCAAAGTAAACCACTAAAGAATAAGTCTTGCAGACCAGTATAAGAATTGCAGTTTATGGGGTGGTTAGTAGTGCCCAAAAGGAGCTCGAGTCTGTCCATTCCTTTTTCTGTTTTCCTATTTTGGAATAGATGCCAACTGACAACAACAAAAGTAGGAAAACAAATTCCCCTAATAGGTTTTGGCAAGAAGTAGTGGGCTCTAGGGAAGGGGGAGGGAACTAAGCTGTCCCTGTGGGTGTGCACACCACAAATAATTTTACAATGGAAGCAAATACGTTTGTATGACTTCTTTTTGAAGATAGAGATACATACAGGTATCTCTACTAGTATGTCCTTAACAGTGGTCTTTAGTGGGTTCATTACGCTGCCCAGGCAGATGTTTTCTTTTCTATGTATCAACTGCGGGAAGAGATGCAGCCAGGCAACAGTTAAGGAGCCTGAACTAGGCTCATTACGCTGCTCACACAGGTGTTTTCTTTTCTACGTATCAACTGCGGGAAGGGACACAGCTAGGCAACAGTTAAGGAGACTGTACTAAGTGGCAGCACACCAAGCAGGAGACATAGACTACTACTTCTATTTAGAGTGTAGATTTAAAAGTCATGCACAAAACAATTGCAAAAAGTTTTATGAGTACACACAAGTTAATAGAAAATCCCACTCATTAAAAAGAAACAGACAGGAAATAAAAAACAATGTAAAATTATGTCAGGAAGACAATATTTGTGTAACATTGTAGTACATTTACACTTTCTAAGTAAAAATGTATAACACTTTCATGGGATATCCACTTCCATGTAGGGTAGGCATGTATATAGCATAGGCTTAACACATTTTGTGGGCTAATAATACAAAACCCCTTGACCTTTCTAATAAGTAATATAATACTGTTTTGCAATAACTGGTCAGATTCCCAGATAAAAGGTTCCATAAATGTCAGGTAATATTTTTTTACAAACAGTTTTACTGGAGAGTAAATAACTAATTTAGGTTTTCACAGTCAGTCCTCTCTGATGTACATTGAGTGAGGGCGTGTCAAGGAGCAGAGATTTACAAGAAAGTCTATTAGTATATCTAGTAATTTAAGAGAGCAACATTCTTAATATTTTTATGAATTGTTTATAATGACACTTTGTGCCTGTGATTAAAATGTGTTTACAATTCTAAGGAAGTACATTACCCACTGAAACAAACATCAAAAGCAATGCAAATCACATTGCAGTCTTTTAGAAAAGCATAGATAAGGAAATGATGCTCCCAAAATGAGAAGAAAATAGCTGCAGTGGTGCAAATATTTGTTTTAGATTGTGTGAAGAAAGATTAGCTTAACTGTTGCTAATATGCCATTCATCAATACATCTAACATCTGTTCTGAACTTGGTTCTGTTGCACCTATGATGTGATTTGATACAGTCACATCTTCAGTATATATATAACCAACATTTCAATCTCCCTAATAAATGTCTGTGTCTGGAAAATACTGATAATAATCTCAAGTGTGTGTGTTGTTAATGCCCTCGTGTGATAGTTCAAATCTGGAGAAAGTGCTGTTTCTGTAAAAACAGTGATGTTTAAGGAGCACAGGTTCATATTGCAAAACAAAGTTGAGAAACATCACAAATGCAAATGTTAACTACTTGTTTCATAATGGTTCCTTTATTTATTTTTTTATTATTTTATTATTTCTCTCTTCATCCTTTGCATGCCATTTGACTCTTGACTGGCAGTGGCCCATAGCAGTGAACAAGAGTTCAACTCCTAAAGGTAAAAATAGGCCAGTTTAATTTGGAATGCCATCTGTAGTGCAATTTAGATTGAAACTGGTGTGCTTTCATCAGTTCTTTGGACAGTACAGAGTGAAGAAATTCCACCTGTCAGCTAACTGTCCCTGTGGCACAATGTGTAAGTGAAGTGAGCTTAGAGAAAGATGTTACATAATGCAGGGTTTAAATCCAGTTTAGAGGTGTGTTTATGACTGGATTCAGAATACATATTGACACCCAATGTATATGAAATAAGCAGGCCAATGTCTGTGATAATTAATAAAAATCTTACCCGTACTGCAAGTGACTACAAAGGGGTTGTCACTGTAAACTCACCTCTTCACATTACTAATAACAATATGTGCTAAGGATGTTGTCACAAATTACTTTTTGTAAAGTTTGATAACACAAAAGACAGTGCAATGTGGTCATTTGTGTCATATGTTGCAGAACCTATCCATAACTCACAAGTATTCATCATGAGAGTAATACATTATATTGTAAACGTTTATGTCATGAGTAATTGTATGTACTGTGGAAAGAATGACCTCTTGATATTCTCTGTGTGTCTCCTTTCAGAACAATTGTCATTACATGAAATCTTGTTGAGGTATAACCTAAATACTACATGTGATGAGTCCAGCAGCTGTGAAAAGGTGGAATGTGTCATGCTAATAATATAACTGCTATGTTACTTGCTACATATATCCAGTAAATGTGTTTTTCTGCAATATAAAGTACAATGCTTTATTTTATAATGTCTTTTGCATGTGTGCACTTCTCAGCAGTGTGCAAAAATGTTTCATAGTCAATGTGAAAAAGTGAAAAATTTAATTTGAGGTGCCTTCTCTTACACTAACTAGCCTTATGCCTGTGTGCGGCTGTCAGCATTCTGGATATCATTCAGTGAAGAAAATGCACCTTTAAGGTAACTTTCCCTGTGGCAGAAGGTATAAGTTCTGTAAGCTTAGAGAAAGGAGACAGATGATGTAGGATTCAAATCCAGTTTTCAGATAATTTTATAGAGGGAGTATGAATAAATGTTGACGCAATATTTTTCATATCATCGTATTGTTTGTAACTCAACTCTTCTCAGTATTGCTAACAACATGTGAGCTATTGTCTGTCCCTTTTCCCATTATTCGTCTTTGCCTAAAGTCTTGATAATGTGTGTCCCAGAAATTAAACTTCTGATGTGGAAAGGAGATGTGAGAAGGATGTACATGTCACTGTAATGTACATCTTGCTCTTATCATTGCTAGGTATACCCTTTGATTGTTTTAAATTTCCTTTCAAACTTTTTCTGTTTTATTGTACTGTTTTATAATGCCTTTTGCATCTGCTCTCCACTCGGCTGTATGTAAACATGGTATACTCCCAAAGGTAAAAAGTGGAACATTTAATTTAGTTTGCTTTCTGTAGCACAAAACAGTCTGGTGCCAATGCAAGGCCATCAGCACTCTGGATAGTACTCAGTTAAGAAAATGCACGTATCAAGTAACTTTTCCTGTGGCAGAAGGTGTTAAGTGCACTGAGTTTAAAGAAAGAGGACAGCTGATGCAGGGCTTGAATGTAGTTTACAGATAATTTTGCAGAAGGAGCGTAAATACACATTGCCACACATTTTTTATGTAATTGTTTTTTTTTCTTTGAATCTCAACTGTTTTCAGTATTGCTGATAACGTGTGAACTGTTATCTTTCCCCTTTCCACTTATTTGGCATTAAGTAACCTGACAATGTGAGCCAGAAATTAAATCGCTGATGTGACAAGGAGATGTGAGAAGGATGAATGTGTCACTGTAATGCACTTCTTGCTCTGGTCATTGCTAGGTATACCCCTTGATTGCTTTAACATTTGCATTTGCAATTCATTCAACAGTGTGAAAACTTGGTTCATGGCTGAAGGAAAAAAGTAAATATTTTAATTTGGGCTGCTTTCTGTATTGCAAATAAGCCTGGCGCCACTGCAAGACCATCAGCAGTCAGGAGAGTACTCAGTGAAGAAAATGCACCTGTCGGGTAACTTTCTCTGTGGCAGAAGTATAAGTTCTATGAGATTAGAGAAAGAGGACAGCAGATACATGCTTTGAATACATATTACTCATATGTTTACACATATACAAATGAGTATCATAACTATCTTTACTACAACAAATATATCAATAATGCTTGCTATAGAAGTCCACTATAATGTGTATAAATTATGTCAAGCCTGACAATGATTCATTTAGAATGCGCTTGCATGATTTGCAAATAGATTTGTTATAATTTTTACAAGTTATCATATATCAGAAGTTTGTGTTTACGACAGTATATCTTGTGAAGTTTGTACATATGAAACATACCCCACCAAGTACTACTCAGGTCATGCAACTCCATGCATCTGAACTGCATTTGCAACCACAAATACTGACTTTTACATAGAAATAAAGTTCCATGACTAATTAATGTCACACAGATACAGGCATCTATTGCCATTCATTCTGAAATTACTCTATTTGGAAATAACATGTTAAAAGGCTAAGTTCTACTGTGGCACTGATAGTTGATAGCTGAAGTTTTACATTTTCTCCTCTTTTCTCATGTGTTCGATTTCAAGGTGATACTACTCAATCTTACGAGTGTGTAAGTTCCAATAGCCCAATATGCTACAAGTCATACCATTTGTCCTCCATCTAAACATGATTACAACAAACATCATAAACATTTCAGTGTGTTTAACAATAGAACATGTCAATAGGTTAAGCATCATACATGGCCAAATCTCACTGCCACATTTCACACCTTATGTGTTTTTTGCTTATTCTAATAGTTCTTGATTATTGCATTTGAAAATGAGTACATCAGCTTAATTGTGTGTGGGTTCAATACCCAGAAATAGAAAGACATTACATTTCTTACAGATACTATTTATAAGATATTATCTGCAATGCAGCATGACATTAACAATTAATTTTTTTTCAAATGGAATTATTACTTTTTAAAGCATAAACCTGATATGGCATAGTCAAATGCACATTTCTGTTTGATGTATCTCAGAATTGTGACTGATTGATTTTATAATGCACAAATGCCTTCCCATCATATTTGGATGCAGCAAAGATGTACATCTATATTTCTAATACTGGTTCATATATTGATATAATAAAATAATGTGACATGCCATTGATATAATTCTCTCTTTTTTGTGTCTCCCCACCCTGTAACACACACACACACACACACACACACACACACACACACACACACACACACACACACACACACACATGAATATATGTATATATAATTAAAAAAAAATACATTGTTGCTGAAAATAAAATTACCATCAGCAGAGGGAGCTAGTCCAACCACTGCAGTTTGTCTCACCATATCTCCACAGGTGGCTCCAGTGGCACCACTATAGGCAAAACAGACACCCAACACATCTGGGTCACAACCTGTCAGTATTGCTTCCACAACTCCTGCCTACCTGCTCCTCCTGTGTCAGGTAGTTCTGCCATTGCTGCTGTTACAGTGGTGCCATCCAGGAACAGTACTAGTGGAGATGGTGATTTTGTCACCTATCAGGAGATGACAGGACTAGTGGAGGGCATAATGAAGAGGGGTCTTGGTGCTTGAACTGGCAGGGTTGAAAAGGACCTATGTCATATTGCCAGATCGATGCCATGTCCAGCACTGACACAGGCAGGACTATATTCTCATGGTTCTCAAGCTGGACAAGGATGTGCCTCCAACATTCCTTACCTATCTGCAGTCAGTTTCTTGTAAACTTTTGTGTTCATCACCATTCCTGTCTGTTTTATATGTCCTCTATGTTTACACGTGTTACCTAACCTAACCTACCCACTTGATACCCTCATTCCTAAGTACATTCCCCGACATTCCTCTCTCTCTCAAACAAAAGGCATCTATCCAAAAAAAAACTGCACCCCATACATTTCTCTCCACTTTGCCTGTGTCATTTTGCACACTTGATTTGGTCCAGGTGTCTGCACAACATTCTTCTTTTGTTGCCACCTATCCTTGGTGTGGTGACTCTCCAAAGTCTGCATTTATATTGTGTAGAAGTGGATAACTATGGTGCTCTCCTATCACTAACCTAAAATTCCTGTATTCTTTCCCTGAGTCCTACCCTCTGCTGACCCACCATTTTCACCACTCTCCAATCAACCTCTTTTTCACATATTTAATCTGGTCAAAAAATATAAATGTACATGACACACATGGCCAGAAATGCCCACCAAAAATCAATTTTTGTCCTCAGCTTTTGCACAGTCATTGGGATCATGCACCAATGCTGACTGACAATGAACAGCTTTTCATGTCTAATGGCAAAAACCTGTGAGTTTTTGCCATTGCCTACAATTATCCAGTTAATTTTATGCAAATGTGCTTACATTTGCAATGCTATATAAATACAGAGTAAAGATGGACAAAAGGCAGTACTATAAAGCAATTACTCTAACAGTTCTTAGGCTGCTGGATGTAATGAACTGGAAGTCCTTATGTGGTATGTTGAGCTAATTCCCCTGTCTGTAGAATGGTGTTTCTGTATAGTGTTAATGGTTTAATTACAGTTGTATGTTAAATTATTTTCTGTCATTTTATATTCCTACTATATGTTTAACTCCAAATGTCTGAATTTATCTCCAGTTGCAACATTTCATTAACATATCACTTGAATAGTGCAGCAAGAAAGTATCTGCAAAAACATTACATCCTCAGCAGAAAGACTTACTAAACCACCCTTATTCTGCTTATGTCTTAATCTTGTTTCTACTCTCCTGCCCCTTCTTGCTCCTTATAGCAAACTTTATTGTACAGAGCACAAAATAGTAATAATGAGGAAACACCTAACACACCATAAAGATGCTCCTGAATGTTCCATAAACTCCTGAAACAAATAAATACTTTATGTAAGAGATGTATTTACACTATGAAATTGGAGGCAACTCTCATATAAGGACAAATCGAATGCCAAACAGGTTGTCAGCACACACACATTTCACCACACTAAATAAGGACACAATGCAGAAACCCACATATGCAGAGATACTCACTAGTAACTTACCAAAAGATCAGAGGCCTTCTAAACGGAAACCACTTACACACATAACAATGCAAAAAATAACCACAACACGTAATGACATACACCAGTGTCATAACAAATAAGCCCATATAGCATAACACCACAAAACCTAATGTACTGGTTATAGGTGACTCCATTATGAGACATATGGATGTTCCCCTTCTGATGATGTGAGGTATTTCCAGATATGCCAGGGAGAATTGGGCAGCCCATGTGTAACATATGCCAGCATAGTTAGCTGGAGTTTTGTAAATAATTTTGTGTCACACTGACTTGTACAGATGCTTGTGTTAAAAAAAATGTAAAAACAGTGTTATTATAACTGATTAAATGTATATGTTTAAACGAAGAATTCTGGAAGAGAAGAGTAGAGGTTTTTGAAATCATTCTATAATTTTCAAATATTTTAACAGATCTTAGCAAAGCTCTGAGTGTGTATTGTCAGGTGATCAGATGTGATGTCATTCTAAAATCAGCACTGAGAGAAAGGAACTCTCACAGCAGTTTGTTTTGTTTTGTCTGGTACTTGTCAGTTATCACAGTCAGTTGATAGGCTGAGTTTAGTTCAGTTCACTTTAGTTTTGAAGCTCATCATCTGGCCTTCTCGAAGTAAGCATCTCAGCATCTAGTCTTGCCTTGCTGCATTAATTAAGTTAGCTAGGAAACAGTTATTCTTTAGACAGTCATAAAATACAGTGAGATTAGTTAAGTAGTGTTTTTCTACATCTGTTTGAATCTGTCCAACTGTGTTATTTGTATTTCTCCTGTGATTGAAACTCTGGTGTTTATTATACCTAGATATTTAGTATCCTCATGTTTTCTATTTTATTATTTACTATTAAATATTTTGTACCTTTGATTGTAGCTAGTCTTTTAGAGAATACTTTTAAAGTCTTGAGAGGTGTTGTTGTTGTTTGTCTTTCGGCTTTTCCTGGTTAGGGGTCACCACAGTGGAACTCCGGTCTTTTAATGATTGGCAGTTGTTTTTTATGGTGTTGAGTTGCCAGCCCAATGCCCAACCTTCAATGAAGGCACACCCATTCAACGCATGTCTTTTGAACGCCCACTCGACCGTGGGGAGGACATGCAAACTCCACACAGAAGGCACTCCCAACCCAAGCCGAGAATCGAATGGGAGAACCTCATACTTGTGCTTATTTTAGTGATGCTTTGGCTACTCTGAAAAGCCAGGCTGCTTTGGTTACATTCTACCATTTATGTTAGTATTGATTTTACTCAGTATACTTGGATACACTTGTAAGAGCCTGAGAGTAGTTGACTGGTGGCAGCATAGTTACCTTACAGTCTGGGCAGAAGGGGTACAAGAGTGTGTGTGAAAATCAAATCCCCAGATGTGGGTGCATCAGCTACTTGGAACTGGGACACAGTGCTCCAAAGTGAATATTGTTTGGGATCTGGAGAGACACAGAGTCCAGTCCCAGGTCTGGAACACATTCCATGTGTACTCTTGGGGGAAAATGTGCTTGATGCAGAGAGCTGCATTTGAAAATCCTGTGTAAATCCATTCCTGTTCTTAGTGACCATTTCTCACCAGTGTCAGCAGTGATTGAGGCTCCTTGATTACTGGCCTGGGGTAAAGAGAGGCCACCACATATTGGTGGCAGTGATGGGATATTAATTGAATGTCAGTAGCCTGTGGACAGTTGTCAGTGAAGGTGTGTGTACTCTCAATAGTCACAAGGTAAACATTCAGAGTTTAATTTTCACAACAGTTTTATTCATTTTTGTTAGTTTAGTTTAGTCAGGGACAGCATGCAAAGATGTCATCAGAGGATTATGGTAAGCTGACAAAGATCCAATTGGCCATGCTGTGCGAAGCCAAAGGACTGCTGTATGCTAAACAGACTAAAGAGGAAATTATTTCAGCTTTAATCACAGCTGCAGCATGAACCAGTGGCCAGCAGGACAACCAGTCTGATGATGGAGTCAGAAACAAGACAATTCACCTTTTCCTCAGAGGATTTAAAAAGCTGTCTGGAGTTAAAGAGACTTGAACTGGAGGCCAAACATTTGGAGAATGAAGAAAAGGAGAAGCAGTATCAATATGAGGCTGAAGAAAGGGAAAAGCAGCATCAACATGAACTGGAGGCCAAATGTTTTGAGACCAAAGAGAGACTGCGGCATTTAGAGATTGAAGAAAATGAGAAACTGTGGTATTTTGAGGCTGAAGAAAAGGAAAAGCTGAGACACCATGAGAAGGTGATGTTGACCCTTCATCAGGGTCATGGAGGTAATGGGGAAGGGAATAACCAGACCCCAGAAGAAATGAAGGTCAGTACATTTTCTCCACAATTTGCAGAGGGGGGGTGACCTTGATAGTTTTATTCATATATTCAAAACAGTATGTCAACAGTATAATGTTGAACAAGAGCTCTGGGTATGGCTCCTGACCCCCTTACTCCATGGTAAAGCTGTAACTGCTTTTTCTAAATTATCTGATACTGATTGTTTAAACTATGATGGAGAAAAACAATGTTTATTGAACTGTTATAAGTTAACACCTGAAGCTTACAGAAAAAAAGGTTTTGTGAGCATAGATGCAATGCAGATTAAAATGTATATGATTACATTGCTGAGTTAAACACTTATTTTCATAGGTAAGTGAGTGGGTGTCAGGTCACCACATTTGAAAGACTGGCAGACCTTTTGTTGAGAGAACAAGCACTTAGTACTTTGCCTGAGGAGATGAGAATCTGGTTGGAGGACTGGAAGTGTAACTCTGCAGATGAGCTGGGGAGAAAAGGGGATCTCTACTTAGCAAGCAGGACATCACTGCACAAGAAGATGATACCCAGTGCTGTACATGGATATAAGGTAATCTATGGTGGGCAGCCTAAATCACCCCAATAGAGTCTACCAGTAACAGGAGAAGCCACTAGTTCAGGTATACAGCCATGATCAGGGGTTATATTCTTTAAATGTGGTATACAGCCATGATCAGGGGTTATATTCTTTAAATGTAACCAGAGGGTAATGGTAGAATATAAATGTCCACTGAAGCAAGGTGGGAAAAAAGGTGAGGGTGCCAGGAAGTGGGAATAACAGTGTGCCAATAGTAAATTGTCTGGAGACAACAGGGATACCAAACTATCACCAGAGTTTGAATTCTATCTTAGTGGATGGAAGACAGGCCACTGCTAAGACAGACATGGCCTCTGACATAACTATTATCAAGCCTGCAGTGGTTAAAGAGAAGCAGTACTTGCTTGGTAGTCCACTCCAATCAGAGCTTTAGGAAGGATCCCATTCTAAATACCTTTGGCCAGGGTTCACCTTGACTGGGAGGGTGGAAAAGGAAGCAAGCATGTAGTTGTGTTTGAGGATATGCCTGTAAATGTCTTGATAGGGAATGACTTTGATAATGCAGTACCTTGCATGCATGCAGTTACATGCGGTCAGACTTGGAGACAGGGAGACTGCAAGGACAGAGGTGAGTGGCAGTACCCAGGCTGACAGTGAGGCACCACTGTCAGAATATACTAGGCTTCCTGTGGAAGTGGAGCTGGGATGAGTCACAAAGGTAGAGTTGAGACAGGCTCAGCTTTTGGGCCCTACCTTACAAGGTAGCTAAGAGGGCACCTGATGCTCAAGGAAAAGGGGAGTCTGTACAGTGGAGCAAAGGGTTACTGTATAGAGAGTGGACCCCTGAGGGAGGGCTAGAGGGTGTGGTAATACGGCAGTTGTGCCCAGAGCCTTTCATCTGGCACTTCTAGCCATATCCCACAACATTCCTTTTGTATGTCATATGGACATAAAGCATACCAAGAGATGTATTATGCAGAAGCTTTATTGGCCTGGGTAGGTAAAGCAGGGGACAAGGTCAAACCTCCATTGATGCCTTTGCCTGTGATTGAGGAGCCATTTCAGAGGGTAGCTATGGATATTGTGGGCCCTCAGAATACCCCAAGTTACACAGGGAAAAATTATATTCTAGTGGTAGTAGATTATGCTACTAGATTCCTTGAGGTGGTGGCTCCATCCTCCATCAAGGCAGAGAAAGTGGCAAATTCTTTGTTAGAGATTTTCAGCAGGGTAGGGTTCATGATAGAAATACTGACTGACAGAGGTGCCAATTTCATGCCAGACCTGCTGGCTTGTCTGTAGAAGCACTGGGGGGTGAAGCACCTAAAGACCACATCTACCATCCCCAGACTAATGGTCTTGTGGAAAGGTTAAACTCTGCACTAAAGACCATGCTATGGCCATTTGCAGACCAGTTTAGGAGAGAGTGGCACAAATATTTGCCCCATCTATTATTTGTATAAAGAGCGGTACCCCAGGAATCCACAGGTTTTCACCCAAGAACCTGGCAAACTGGAAGATATTCAGGTGTGGCCTGCCCCTGTTACCAAAAAGCAAGTGAGGGCATTCTTGGGGACAACAGGGTACTATAGAAAGTTTTTTCACAATTATAATACAATAGCTGTCCCCCTCAAAGACCTGGCAAAGAAAAACAAACCAGATAAGATAGTGTGGATCCCAGCCTGTGAACAAGTATTCGAAAAATGTAAAGGGGCTTTGGGAGGACCCCCTGTGTTAGCCAGTCCAGATTTCAGCAAAGAATTTCTTGTGCAGGTGGATGCTTCAAACCATGGGGTAGAGGCTGTACTCAGCCAAGTTTCCTCAGAGCACCCAGTCATATATCTCAACTGTAGACTCCAATCCAGGGAGGAATGCTATGCATCTGTACAAAAAGAATCCCTAGCCATAGTATGGGCAAATCAGAACCTTCAGCCTTATCTGTATGGAAGGAAATTCATTGCAGTTGCAGACCACACTCCCTTAACATGGCTACAGACAACCAATAAAATGCCAAGTTATTAAGATGGAGCCTAGGGTTGCAGCATATAACATGACAGTACAGTGCCATAGAGGGGTCAGCAATGCCAATGCAGATAGATTCTCAAGATATGGGTACAGGTTAATGTGTTTCCAGACAGGCCCATTTCTCTCAAGCAACAATTTTCCAGGGTCACTTGAAAAACTAGCTTGAGTCTTCAAAGGGAGGAGACATGTGATGATGAGAGGTATTGTCCACCTTGCCAGGGAGAGTAGGGCAGTGCATGTGTAACATATGCCAGCATGGTTAGCTGGAGTTTTGTAAATAATTTTGTGTCATTTGACTATCACACTGACGTGTACAGCTGCTTGAGTTAAAAATGTATCAACAGTGTTACTATAACTGATTAAATATATGTGTTTAAACAAAGAATTTTGAAAGGGAAGAGTAGAAGTTTTTGAAACTGTTCTATACTTTTCAAATACTGCAGCAGATCTTAGCAAAACTCTGTGTATTGTAACAGAGTCAGGTGATCAGATGTGATGTAATTCTATAACCAGCACTGAGAGGATGAAACTCTCACAGTAGTTTATTATGCTTTGCTTTCTTTGGAACCTGATTTAAAGATCTATATCAGTAAACACAGTCAGTTGATCTGTTGAGTTGAATTCAGTTTAGTTTTGAAGCTCATCGCCTTGCTTTGTGGAAGTAAGCATCTCAACATCTAATCTTGCCTTTCTGTATTAATTATATTAGCTAGAGAACATTTATTCTTTAAACAGTCAGGGAATACAGTGAGATTACTTAACTAGTATTTTTCTGCATCTGTTTGAATCTGTCCAACTGTGTTATTTTTATTTCTCCTGTAAGACACACTCTAGTGTTTATTATACTTAGATATTTAGTATTTTCCTGTTTTCTATTTTATTATTTATTATTAAATATTTTATACCTTTCATTGTGGCTGTTTTTTTAAAGAATACTTTTAATATCTTGACAGTACTCGTGCTTATTTTAGTGATACCTTGGCCACTCCGAAAAGCCTGGCTGCTTTGCTTATCATTTATGGTAGTACTGATTTTACTCCATATAATTGGATACCCTTGTAAGAGCCTGAGAGTGGTTGACTGGTGGCAGTGTAGTTACTTTATAGTCTGGGCAGAAGGAGTAAAGTTAGTAAATCTGTACCAGCCCTTCCGAGGGTGTGTGTGTGTGTGTGTGTGATAATCAAATACCCAGGTATGGGTGTGTCAGCTACTTGGAACTAGGACACAGTGCTCCAAAGTGAATCTTGTTTGGGATCTAGAGAGACAGACACTCCAGTCCTAGGTCTAGAGTGTGTTCCCAGTGTGATCCTGGGGGAAACTGTGCTTGATGCAGAGAGCTGCATTTGCAAATACTGTGTAAATCCATTCCTGTTCTTAGTGACCATCTCTCTCCAGTGTCAGTGGTGAGGATTTGGGCTTCTTCATTACTGGCCTGGGGAAAGAGAAGCAGTCAGACTTCTCCTGTGGCATACAGTGTTCTCTAGTTGTGTAACTAGTTAGTTAGGGGGTTCAAATTTGACAATGGAGAATGTGTGTGTGTGTGTGTGTGTGTGTGCATGTGTGTGTGTGTGTGTGTGTGTGTGTGTGTGTGTGTGTGTGTGTGTGTGTGTGTGTGTGTGTGTGTTTTTGTGTGTGTGTTTGCATGTGCGTGTGCATGTGTGTGTGTGTGTGTGTGTGTGTGTGTGTGTGTGTGTGTGTGTGTGTGTGTGTGTGTGTATGTCTGTGTGTGGTTCTAGTGTCAGGCAAGTAAAGCTTCAACAACATATGTGCTGTGTTCACTTCCACTCAGGAGAAAACTTTAACAATAGACACAGTTCCCTCTGTACTTTACTCCACTTTTAACACAAATGTCTTCTCTGCAAGACACTGATGAGGTCATCCTGTCAAAAGTGCACTCTTTTTCCTTAAGAGTAAGACTTCTCCTGGGGTGCTTGCTATTTATTCTGTATATGCTATAATTTGTAGCTAGATATGTAGGAGGTTCCATTCTCATGGTGGTCTGTGTGTGTGTGTGTGTGTGTGTGTGTGTGTGTGTGTGTGTGTGTGTGTGTGTGTGTGTGTGTGTGTGTGTGTGTGTGTGTGTGTGTGTTTTAAATATCAAGCACATATAGTTTCCTCAAGAGACATGCTGTATCTGCTTCCATTCAGGAGAAGCATTTACACTGAGGTAGGACTCTCCCATCTCATTTTCCCACCTTTATCATAAACATATTCTCCTCAATACATTGATGAGGTCATCCTTTCGTAATTGAACTCTCTCACTATCTAAGTCTAAATTGTCCCATGGAACATGCAGTTAATACTGTTACTAGCTTATATCACCAAATAGGTAGGTGTTCGAATCCAACATTATTTAAATAGTGCGACTGTGTGTGCTATCATGTACAACTGGATCTGTGCCAACACCCGTTACATAAAC
>NC_056746.1:1569475814-1569548314 GCF_019279795.1 Protopterus annectens
AATGTTGTGTGAAGTATATAAACAATCTTTTAAAGAAATTAGAGGCATGCAATCCCTTGCAGCAACAACATGATGCCACAGCTTCAAAAAACCCACAAATATCTCAGAAGATTAGCAACAATTGTACCATGATGCATTAATTCTTCACAACAGCATGTAGCTTCTGTTGTCACATAGGTCAGGTGTTCAAAACCCACATTGACTGTAATCATCATATGTACTTATGCTGTTATGCATGAATGACACCCACAGCTGTCATAATGTGTATAACTGCAGTGGGAGAGGCCTCCCCCATCCCTTTTATCTCATACAAATTGTATGCACACAATCATATGATGTAATAACTTCACATAGGTGGGGTCTCATACCTGTGTTAAGACTTCCACTGTGGTGTATGAGATTCATACATGAGTCATTATTCGATGAATTTGCATAGATTGATGTTCAATTCCAGCAAAAGGCAGCATTACATGAATGTACTAATATTACACAAACAATACTGCAGCAAGTTATTATTATTAATTTTTATATTGGACAAACAAATATAAACTAATTTTGTAATTTTATGGCAGTGAAACAGTTATTCTGTGAATATCATGGTGTGAGCGCTCCTGTGATACATGCATTGAGTAATGACTTATACAGCATATCTAAAAAGCGAGAATTAGAGATGGAGCAGTAAAATAAGAAATAACTGTTTAATAAGCGCAGTTAGTTCTTATTTTACTGCTCCGTCTCTAATTTTCGCTTTTTGGATTTAAACAATTTTGCTTGTTTTTTGGTTTTATACAGCATATCTACACAGAGCTGGTTCAGTTCTGGGAAAGTGTGTGTACAAAACAAAAGAAACAGCTTCTTTGGGTAAGAAAGACTGCTAGTGCACTGCTCACAGTTGTGTGAATATTAACATAGGTACCTCCTTGTAATCATCTGACAAAATAATTTTGTACAAATTATCCTCAAATATCCTTTATTACTTCACATGTTAATTTCAGTTATCTGTGACAAGTTTCATTATGTCCTGTGGCAGACACAGTCAATACACAGATCTGTAGAGTGCATAGTATGATAGGCAGGGGGCTGAATCTGGTAATATCTGTCAGCTAACTGTGTCAGACAGGAGTGGCTTAGGGAAAGGAAGTAGTTATCGTACAGTCGGAGGCCACATAAGGCCTCACCCATACCCAACAGAAAGAACTATTAGGCCTTTAAGGGTGTTCTTCTTGACACAAACAGTATGCCTAGTTCTGTGACATGACAGGTTAATAAATAGCATTCTGATATCTGTCCTGGCCTGTGTTTGAGTCTGGCAGGATACTCATGTTGTGTATATCATTGATTTCTGAAAGGTATTACTTAATTTCCTAATACTAATGCTCTGTATTGCACGTCTCCATACAAACATTTATGTATTACTGTAATTCTTTACTTCACACTGTACAGCTGTATAGGACATGAGGGTTTATATAACATTTCTTACTGTATGGCATGATGGAAGATCATCTTAAAGTACATTTGGGCCTGTATTAGGACATGTTCTTGTCTGTTTGTGCTGTTTACATGTTGTTATGGTGGTGTTCACTATAATTTCTTGTGAGCATGCCCAGTATAATCATGTTGTAGATGTGCTCCATTTAAGAAAGTCATCAGATCTATGTTGTTATTTCTCACTTGTGTATTTTGAGTGTTTTTATATTACTGTTTTGGGTGTTAGACAGTTGAAAAATCATTGTTTTTACATTTTCATTTTCATCTAGTTATTTCTTACTTACTTATTTTTTATTTCACCTTATATGCCTCCATGGTAGGCTCTGATAAGTTATTAACTTGGTAGGGTTATTTAATGTTATATAGACATTTTTGTATAGGGATAAGTTGTTTTTTGAGGCCTGTTATAATATTCAATCTACTTACCTTAATATTTTAAATGATTGCTCTTTTTAAATTTTTAACTATTAATGGCTCAATTTGACTGGTAGAATGTTTTGCCATGTGATTAATTATTTTTATTTATATATGTGAATTTAATTCAGGTGTTTTATGTTCTGATAAAGTCCTGACTTATAGAGGGATGAAAGCACATGCATTTTTGTACTGTGCTCACCTCTTTAGATTGTTGGTCAGATGGTCACTTGGTGATTATTAACGTCCATTTTTGCTGTGCATCACAATTGTGATCTATTCCTATTCTGCTGAATGAAGACCTTTTGGGTTTCCTTATTGGTGGGTTACTGTTTAGGATTTACATGAATATACAATAAATGATTGTTTAATACAAGTTTAAATGTAATATGCCACCCTTGCTATGGTTGCAAATGACAACAAAAGGTAAAACATGTCCCTTTTTGATGTGCATGACACAACATATGCGGGGTTCACGTCTTCTTATTTACACATGATGACGTGGAGAGTACAGCAGTACTGTTGGTTAGCACTCCTACAATTCCTGTAAATACATGTCATATTCAATAACTGCTGTCTATGGGAATCACCCCAATGTATCCATTATCTATGCAAACTGTTAATTCCAGTCAGCATGATTTTAACATTTATATCACATTTACTCACCTTTGTTACACTGCTGCTTTGTGTCCCTCTCACATCCTTTGTTAGCATGTCCATTTTTATTTATGTGCATGGTTCAAGAATTCTGAACAGGATTAATTATTACTGTTACATCAATCTGGAAGTATTTATGTTAAAATGTTTCTTTGTGACATAAGCACATTTGACTGCATTATCTAGGTACTTTTTCCCCATTTACCTTCCTCTCTTACTTATTTCTTCACTAATCATGTTGTATTCTGTGTACATTCTCCCTGTTTAACTTCCCCTGCATTTTAATTCTTTCAGACATTACTTTGTATAAGCTGCCTGCATGGGCTCACATTATAGGCTTGACTACAGGCAAGCAGTTTGTTTACATTGTGTGTTCAAGTTTTCCTGTGTTTTTCATGGCTGCCAATAATTCTGCTGGCCATGAAAATGTGCTTAGAAATGTGCAAGCATGATGAGCAGTATGCATATTCAGTGAACGTTGCTGCTGACAGCACTAACATGCTTAGTGTAGGTTTCGCGATAAGCCTACACAATTGTTAATGAATCCCTTGGTATGTCTACTGTCATACTCATGATTCTGTTTTGTGCTTCAAAGGAATAGCTCAATGGTTTCCCCTTCCTGTACTCAATTGATCCATTTATTCCTCCATTGGGGTCAGACTTCTCTGGCCTATTTGACTCTTGGTGAAGATAAGTCAGATGTTTGGGAACGGCCTAGTCTGTAGAACCTGAAGACTGTTCCAATCCCCACCCCCATGCAACCTCATAAGATCTAGCTTCCTCCAAAGGTGGTTCTGTATTTCCTCTCATTCACAACCTCACAAACAAGCATTGCAGGTATGCTAGTCTCTTCATGCTGCAGCAATACACCTTCTTTCCTGCAGGTGTTACCAGTGCAGCAAGCCAAGCTACTCCCTTCCCATAGGCTGGAAGAGCAGGCACTGGGCACTCACTCCCATCCTCCTCTATCTTGTCCCTGCAGTGCATGTGCCACTAATTATACATGGATACCTGGGGTGCAGTCAAGGCTCTATCCTCGTGTGTCACCAGGGTGAGACATGCTCATGTGTTTCTTGCCTATAGTTGAAGCAATGAAAAAAGTCCTCCATTCACAACTTCAGTAGTTAATCTTTATCATTTTATTTTTATATAGTTTCTTGTTGTTTCTCTATAAATGCTTACATTTAAGTAGTAGTTACACTATTTTTGCAGTTTTGTATTTTTTTTCTGTACATTCTTTGATATGCATATTTATTTGAGGTTCCATGTGGAATTCCAGGATCCAAACTGTGATCCAGAGTCATGAAACTATTTTATGTGATTAGTGGCAATATGTACTAAGTCTAAGGTTACAGAATTCCTCCCTCCTAGCTAGAGGGATCTTGTACTTAGTATATAAAAGTATCAGAGGTGTTGTTGGCTACTAATCCCCAACAAAATTACTTAATGGCATTATAATGAGTTAGCTTTCTCTGTATTTCTTCAGCACTGGACTTTATTTTGAATTTGTGAGACTCAAAATAATAGCACTTGGATTTCTGGTAGGAGGTCATATATTTTGTGACATTCAGTTTGAAATTTGTCATGTAAATAGAATATGACTAACTTATATATTAAATTTATTTATTTATTCATTCATTCATTCATTCATTCATTCATTCATTCATGCATTCATTATTTATTTAGATTTGTTGCCACAGGGAGAAAAGTGCCATTGCATCATTAAATATGAAGAGGAATGCAATATAATATAAAATTACCCTATTTTATTTCTCTTAGAAAACAAAAACATTATATAATGGAGTTAGCATAGAACAGTCTATGTAGTTCATAGCCAATTTCTCAGTGCAAACAAAATTCATACATAGCATACACAGTTTTGAATTTCTATGTTGAGTTAAAATTGCAGTCTTTCCCTATACAACCAGTGAAGCATATTGTGAATAATAGTTTTATGGAAAGCAAAGTTACCTTATATACAAGGTAAAGAAAACATTATATGTTATGACAAACTTCTTTTATACTTATGATGGGAATATAGTGAGTTCCTATGGAAATATTTGTGTTCTGTTGAAAAGAATCATAGACATGTTAACGTGGCTTATTAGGTGACCTAAGAATTTGCAGATAGAAGCTGCAATTTCATCAGGAAATAGGTCAAACAGGTGATGTGGAAAACATGCTTGTACCACACTTGAATTTGCATCATATTGTACAGCTAACTGCTTCTTCTGCCTTGTTTCTAGGAGTACTTGGATGGTTATGTCAGCATTCTCTCCATCAAGGTAAATTGTGCTGTGTTTTCTTGCACTGCTTAGCTAAGGCATACACTGCATCATATGCATGGCTGAGAAGCATTGGTTCATGTGATCCATTTAATGTCTGAACAGTAAATGGTTTCTAGAGTCCTTGTATAGGAACTCAGATAAGGAATACTGAAAGGTAACTCATTCCCTATCATGCTCATTCTCTATCATGTTTACTTTAAATTCAAGACGACTGTTAAATGACTGGGTACTTCCATCTTTTACATATAAATGAAATAAGACTGCAAAGTTAAATGCATCTATATCTCCTGAGGTTGCATTTCTGTGTAGTGAATATTGTCCCAAATGTATGAATAAGTAAATGAAGTGAATAAATAAGAAACACTGTGACCAGATGATAATGATCATAACAGTGCAATACATAAGAAGTTTATTTTTATTGTGTAGGTTCCTTCTTATCCTTAACACTTTATCTTTTTATCCATGCAGTGTTTTACGTACCTTATTTGAGATGGAAGAGGGAATAGGTAACTCAAGAGTAAGCACCCACCTGATACATGGGGGTAATTCAATAAATCTTACATGGAGTGAATTTTCATGTAAGAATAGCGGTAGGGCTCGAACATGGGACATGGCCACCGAGCAATCTAGGAAACAAGGCTTGGGGCGTGCATGAGCATCCTGACACTGTCAGACATGGAGGTGTCCATGGAATTCAAATCACTTCATCTGCTGATAAAAAACATGCAAATTAGGTGATTTTGCAATCCAGGAATTTAAAGGCACCTGTGTAGGTGCCGTGTAAGGCTGAAAAATATATTCGGTTACAAGCCATGTACAGGAGGATCAAAATTAAACAGGGGCTGTAACAGCCAAAATAAATGGTTGTACAAGATGCAGTAGGCATACAAATGGCCAAAATTATGGCCAGTGATGTAAAAAAAAATGCAATATATTAAAAATTAAACTTTTTTAAGACATATGCCATGTTTAAGTGGTGCGCATCGATGAGCAAACATGCTATTTTACAAAAATAAAAAAAATAAAAACTGAAAAATTAGATATTTAAATATAGTTAGATTTTTTCCTTTATAGTGACCAGCATGCAGACTCATACAATGGTAAGTTATAGTGGTTACTAAGGACATAGGCTTTGGTTTAGTGCAGTATACAGGGTATGCGCAATTAGGTGTATGTAAATGAGGCAAGTTTATTGAATAGCAAAATGGTCCACTGTATCTGCAAATACTAACTGTGTAAGGGCTAGAACTGTGGTAGTCTAGGTAGAAGAGACATCTTACATGAAAAGAGGGAGTGTCAAAGTCTGTGTAAGCAGATTGGAGCTCAGCGGTGCCTGTTTGCACTCAGCTAAGCGGGAGGGTGTCTGAGGCTGCTAAGCTGTGCTTAGCTGGTTAAAGAAAAGCTAAGCATGACCATGTACAGGGAAGGGCTTTTTCTGCTCAGCAATGTTTACACTAGCTCTGTGGGTTTACTTGGAGTGCTGCAGGGCTTAACAGTGGAAGAAATGAGAAAAAAGGGGGAAATAGCCTGGGAAAGCCAATCAGGCATAAATGATTGATAAGCCCTGTTCCACTCACACTGGCCCATTCAAACCCCTCAATGATATACCTAGCAATTGGAATGTATCATAGTCAGCCAATCACACAGGCTGCATCTGCAGCATACCAGTATAAAGTATGCATACACCCTTCAATCTGATTTTTCCCATGTACTCTGCACCATTGGAGTACACACTTGGGAATTGTAACAGATAAACTGATAGGGGCTGTTGCTGCTCTGCTACATCTGTATGCACTACAGGCTGAGGTCAGTGATGATGATGATGATGATGTTCACAATAGGCCCAGACTGAGGAGGAGAAGTGTTCAAGCCCAGGCTAACCTTTCAGTGGCTACATGAGCTGGAGATAGTGGAGCTCTACAGGGTGGACAGGGACATACTACAGCAACTCACTGAGCTCTGCCGGCCTCATCTCAGTCCCAGAGGGGAACTCATCCCAGTGGAAATAAAGGTATGTGTAGCCTGAAGAATACTAGCTACAGGTACTTTCCAAAGACCTACTGGGGAAATCATGAGGATTTCACAGGCATCTGCATCCGGGGTACTCCACCAGTTCCTGGATGTCATGCTAACACACGCCACTGAGCACATTTATTTCCCCAACACTCCTGAGGAGAGGGCCAGCAATATGTGTCTCTTCTACTGTGTAGCACTACCCAGAGGTACTGCTTGTCATAGACTGCACCTGTGCACATTAAAGCAGCACCCAGAGAGGAGGGTAGAGTCTATGTCAACCACATGGGGTATCACTCCATCAACTTCCAGGTCATGTGCAATGTCCAGGGCATTATCATCAGTGTGTGTGCTGGCACCCCTGGCAGTTATCAGACTCCCACATTTGGCATGCATCACAGCTGTACCAGGCATTTGCCAGGGGGGGACATCCTGTATGGCCATCTAGTGTGGGATGCTGGTTACACACTGGAACTGTGGATAATGACACCCATCAGGAATGCACACACCCCAACTGAAGAATGCTATAATGAGGCAGACACACAAACTAGGAACAACGTAGAGTGTGTGCTTGGGCTGCTCAAGTTATGGTTCTGCTGTCTTGACATATCTGTTGGAGCCCTGCAGTACTCTCCAACCACATGTGCATACATGTTCATAGTACCTGCTATGCTACACAATATGATCTTGTGGAAACAGCTGCGGCAGGAACATCACAGGGAAGGGACACACAGTCCCCACCATTGACAAGGTCTCCACAGGCACAGGGGGACTGGAGGAGGAACCCTGTGAGCCTGTTCCTGTAGGCATATGTAGGAGTGCTCAGTACACCCTGGCCTTAGCAAAGAGGCAATGCATAGCACATACACTGACACCCAAGGGGCCCAGGGACTGACACCTCACTCTGTCTCACATACACACAATAAAATGGATGCCAGCCACATCACACTACCTATACCTTACCATGTATAGGCTATGTACTGTGTGCATCCAACAGAGTCATCCCTGAAGCACTGTTCTCACAACTGCTGCTGGCACAAGGTAAGTCACTCTTCTTAACAGTAAATGAATGGGGTTGTAGACTGTGGTAGCATATGTATGGTATTGCTGCATGTATGCATGGGAATGAAGTGGGTTACCAGGATAGCAGCAGAAAATGGGCAGCTATGTTGGACAACAGGAACTCTCTCCCAAATATTGGCTGCCCCACAATATGTAGTAGGCCCCAAGGCAGCAAAATCCACTGGACTATGTGAGGGACTTATAAACAGTGGGGGTCATAGGACAAATGCATGGATGGAGCATTTTAACTCTATCTTCCTAGATACTCTTAACTCCCTAGCCCCCCTAAGAAATAAGCGAGTCAAAACTAATTCTGCACCATGGCTGACCAAAGAAACTAAACAAATTATGTGTCACAGAGACAAATCCTGGAAGCTCTATCAGAAAAATAAATTGTCCTCTACGTTACTCCTATATACCCAACTCCGCAACCAAGTAAAAAAACTTATTACCAAGGACAAAAAAATCTACTATAATAAACTTCAGTCCAATAACAATAAAAACCCAAAACAATTCTGGAAATCAGTCAACTCCCTACTTCATCCTGGATCTCAAAACAACCCTTGCCCTGACCCTAATCTATCCGACAGTGAACTGAGCTCCCAATTCAATACCTTCTTTACTGAATCCATAGCTAAGCTAACCAAAACATTCCCTAATAACAACCCACCTAACTCCCTTTTCACTTCACCCAACAACCCAAACAACAATCTCCTCAATTTCCATCTCAAACCTGTTTCTACCACTTTTATAAAAAAGCTTCTATCCAAGCTAAAGCCATGGTCTAGTGCCCCTGACAACATTCCCTCTTCCTTCCTCAAACATGCAGCTGAAGGTATCACTCTCCCAATTAGTACTCTGATTAATGGATCCTTAAATGAGTCATACGTACCAAAATTCTGGTGTTCAGCCTACATCCTACTTCTTCACAAAGGAGGCAAAAACACCACTATTTCTAACTTCCGCCCCATCGCCCTACTCTCTCCAATATCTAAAATTCTAGAAAAATGTGTCCACCACCAACTTTTACCTTATCTAATTCAAAATCACCTCCTAACACCCACCCAGCATGGCTTCCATCCTGGCCACAGTACCATAACTGCCCTACTATCCTTCCTAGAAACTGTCAATCAAGCACGAGACTCTGGACTCATTGTATCCACAGTACTGCTAGATCTTTCAAAAGCCTTTGACACCATCTCCCACACTCACCTTCTTCATCATCTGGCTAATCTCAATCTCTCCCAAAATACTCTTTCCTGGTTCTCCAGTTACCTATCTGATAGATCTCAAGCAGTCAAATGGAAGAACTCCTTCTCTTCCTTCTTGCCTACACCTACTGGCATTCCTCAGGGGTCCATCCTTGGACCCATGCTTTTCAACATCTTTATAAATAACCTTCACACCTTCATCCCTGACACCACAGTCATCCAATATGCTGATGACTCTACCTTGGACTGCTTTGCCCCAAACTTTCCTGAACTACTGACCAAAACCCAATTAGCCTTTACCACCACAGAGAACTGGATGCACCAAAACCACCTTTCTCTCAACTCCAATAAATCCAAAATACTAATTTTTCTCCCCTCCAAGGTTTCCTCTTTGGACAAAAACACTTTCAATGTCCTAAGCCAAACTAACACTGCCATTGAAGTGGTCCCCTCTGCAAAACTCCTTGGCATTACCATAAATGAATACCTCAAATTTGATCTTCACATACAACAAAACATAAAAAAAAACACCAAAAGTTAGGTATGCTATATAGGAACAATCACTTTATTTCCATCTCTACTAGACAAACCCTGGCAACCACCTACCTCCTACCTTCCCTTCTATATGGAGCCCCTCTTCTAACCAATTTGTCTGTTACCAACACCTCTAAGCTTGCTATAATAAGATCTCTAAATTTGCCACCAAATCCAAAACATCCACTCACCACTGCCTCAGCCTTCATTCTCTGAACTGGTTAGAACTTCCTAACCACCTAGACTATCTACAACTAACCACTGCTCACAAACTAATATTCTCCCCTGATAAATGCCCAGCCTTAAAGGACATCCTTCCTCCATACATCCCTAACAGATCACTGAGATCAGAACACCAAAACCTAATCTCCATTCCTAAACCCAAACAACCCGCCGGCCAGCTTTTACTCTCCTTTTCCCTAGGTAAAAAATGGAACTCTCTGCCTCCTTCACTTACTGCTATACCCAACATTGAATCCTTCAAAACTCAATTTTTTCTTCACCTGTCTTCCAAATGGAAATGCTCCTGCTTTCACCCCACTTAAATTCTAGGGACTCCCCACTAAGCTCTCCTTACCCCCACTCCACTATACTCTCATACTTATTCTTATTTTTCAAAAGATCCAGAACTAGCAGACTTTAATTGACTCCAAGCATGTAAATATTGTTTCATCAAAAAAAAAAAACACTCTGTCGTCAAGTTGTTAAACTGTTGCATAATGTATATTATACTCTGCATCTCTCGAATGTATGAACCCTACTCTTGTATTT
This sequence comes from Protopterus annectens, assembly GCF_019279795.1. Taxonomy (NCBI): domain Eukaryota; kingdom Metazoa; phylum Chordata; order Ceratodontiformes; family Protopteridae; genus Protopterus; species Protopterus annectens. The sequence goes on from NC_056746.1 coordinate 1,569,486,253, forward strand.
CACTTTTTAACCTTTATTTTCTATTTTGCAACCTATACTGTATGGTATTTCACTTTGCAACCTTTATTTGCATTTTGTAACCTATATTGTATTATACTGTTCATGGAGCTTTTCTCCCGGGCCTCCACTGAAAATGGGCACTTCTTGGCCTAGTGGACTTCCCCGGTAATCAAACTGAAAATAAATAAATAAATGTCAATGTTGGAGTCCCATACATACCTCTAAACCTCTTACAGCAAGAAATCTGTACAAAGTCATAAAGAAATGTGGGGCAAAGTCCCACAAACAGGGACTTGTCTTAAATATTGCTCCTACAAGCAAAGGAAGTTGATAGAATAACAGGTGTTGAAGTAGCATGAATTTTCTGAAGGCAAAGAAGTCTGAAACTCAGATGTCTGTCATTACTTTCTGACTTCACTCTGAAATGATTTCACTATTATTTGCCATACAATCACAATGTTATGAAAAATGAACCCAAAACATGAGCCAGACATCTGGACAGTATGTGAAGATGTGTACAGTTGAGCGGTATGATCCCCTCCCCCAACACACCTGTGTTCACATACAACTGCAGTAACATTTATGTTGTAAGGTAATAGCAGCAGACCACACATTCCCAAGGCTATCACAATCAACTTGATAATGTGTTCCATTTCTACAATATGCAAGGGTCAATGTGCTATGTATGTCTTTGGTTAATAATGTCAGGAAGTAGACAACACTTTCTGGTGGCTGTGGTGGCTTACTGGTCTAAGTACAGCATTGTGATAGTCAGGGTCGATGGCTTGAGACTGGCTGTGCCAACTATTTTGCTACACCAATGGTAGGAGTTGTACACACTGTCCAGAAGTCAATATTTGTTACTACAGGAAAGCTGGACAATGGAAGTATGGAGGTCACACATATGGTCAGTACACAGCTCTAAGTAACCCATACAGTGCCTAGTAGAACAGCAGGTTGTGACAGGTCAGTCTAGTGGCAGGATATAAAGACTGTCATGTTACTGTGTCAGTACTGACAACAAGTCAGTGAGCACAGTCCATACCCCTGGCATGACAGGGTGCCACAGAAGTCCACACGTATGCCTCATATATTTGTTCTGCTTTTCATAACATTGCATTTGCCTAGCAAACTATTTGCAAATCAATAAAGGTTGATGTGAAAACATCAGTGACAGACAGTTGAGATGCAGATGTCATATCCATAAGTAAATGCAAGCTAATACAAAACCATTCTACCAACTGTCTACATTTGGAAGAGCAATATTGAGAGCCTGTCCCCATGTCGGGGCCTCTGTCTGACTGTTATATATGAGTCTGTGCAGATGTCTGTCTGTAACAGTTTGAGAGCCATAGCCAACATGTAGCCTTATAATAATAGTGCAACACAACCCGTCTGAGGACCACAGCAGATGTATGAGGGACAATGATGGATAACCTGCTAAACAGGTACAGTCCAAGGTGTGAAGTCTGTAACCCTGTGTGTGATGTTACGACTTCTACCCCACTTGCACCATAACTACAAATACATAACAGCAGCAACTGTGGACAAAGGCTGTGACTGCACAACAGAAGGCAAATGAGAGACATATAAGGGGAAGGAGAACCACTGGCCAGACAAACGTAGAATGTACACACTAGAACAATTTCTGCTGTAACATAGTTCCTGCAGTGTATGGAGTCAGTAAACAAATGTCTGTCAGTGCTCCTTCTCATTACTCTGTACTGATCTGCCACTGACATACCAGGAAATCACAGTGCTATGCAGAATATACCACACATATTATGGAAAACTGCTCAGTCTAATGCATTCTGTACTCACCCTAGGATATGACTCGGTAAATAAGGATAGCACACAGCCAGGAGATCCCTCAGCCAGTATATCACTGAGGTGCTGGACTGTTTATGCAGGTTCATCAGCCAATGTAGCACAAAAAATTCTGGACCAGACTACAGGTAGCTCTGGACTGGAGTCCCATTACTATTGCAGGTCATACTGGGCATGCTCCCACACTTGGAGAATTATAGCCCATGTCTAAACCCACATCTGACTATTGAGCTGTGGTATCCATATATGCCTTTGCTTACACACAACTATGTGCACCTTAACTGTCGCTCACCACCCCATTAGACAAGATTACCCTCATCTATCTGTATGTGGCACATATAAGATATATCTGCATCAGATGAGTGGAATATACATATATATACATATATATATATATATATATATATATATATATATATATATATATATATATTACATTTATATATATATATATATATATATATATATACACATATATATATATATATATAGAGAGAGAGAGAGAGAGAGGTAACATATACAGATATAACAATTACAGACAGGTAGACACAGGGGGAGAGAGAGACAGAGACAGATAGAAACAGAGAGGGGGATAGAGACGGAGAAAGACACACTGAAAGGCATACAGGGAAGTAATGCTGCAGCCATTTGCAAACAGTTGTAATCAGTGACACATGCAAGTATGAAGGTGAGCTCCATTGTGTAATAGCAGTGAGGTAGGAGTTATAATGTCACATCACCTGCCTTGTATGTGTGTGTGTGTGTGTGTGTGTGTGTGTGTGTGTGTGTGTGTGTGTGTGTGTGTGTGTGTGTGTGTGTGCGTGTGTGTGTGTTTCTGTATCTACTACATTTAAAGCAGAATACACATGTCCAACAGGTCTATGTCTGTGTAAAGGTCACCCATTTTATGGGCCTGATGCTAGTGTTATCCACAACAGTATCCCACCTGTCAGCAGCTACTGATGTCATCCATCCCAACAGCAATGTCAGACACTCCTCACATCAATAAGCCGTGTGTCACATGCGATAAGTGTGTAGAACTATAGGATATATATTTAGATAGGTAGGAGTTCTAATTTTACCACTGACTAGTGTGTTTGTACAGTAAACCATTGTGAGTCCTGTTCCACCCAGTAAACTTCCATTGCCTTACTTTACAAGGCCTGCTGATGTCATTCATCTTAGAAGCACCGTTGGAAACTTTTCAGGCATGTAAGCTCTATGGTGCATGAGATAAGTACATTACACTGTAGTATGTAATCTAGATGGGTAGGAGTTCTAATCTCACCACTGGCAACTGTGTGTGTGTGTTTGTAGGTCAAACCTTTTTGAGGTCTGTTCTACCCTGTAACCCACCCATTGCCCTACTTTACATGCCATTTTGATGTCATCCACCTTAGATACAGCACTGGACACTTTGCAGGCATATAAGCTCTGTGGCACACATGATAAATGTGTAGCACTATAGTACAATAAAGCAGGTAGGGGTTCTAATCTTAAGACTACCAACTGTATATGTTTGTAGGTTAAACCATTCTGAGGCCTGTTTCACCCTGTAAACCACCCATTTCCCTACTTTACAGGGCCTGCTGATGTCATCCATCTTAGATACAGTGTTGGACACTTGGCAGACATATAAGCTCTGGGGTGCTCACAATAAATACGTAACACTATAGTACAATAAACTAGATAGGTAAGGGCTCTAATCCCAAGACTACCAACTGTGTGTGTTTGTAGGTTAAACCATTTTGAGGCTAGTTTTACCCTGTAAACCACCCATTGCCCTACTTTACAGGGCTGCTAATGTCATCCACCTTAGATACAACATTGGACACTTTCTAGGCATATAAGCTCCATGACGCTTGAGATAAACATGTAACACTATAGTGCAATAAACTAGATAGGTAGGGACTCTAATCTCAAGATTGCCATGTGTGTGCGTGTGTGTGTGTGTGTGTGTGTGTGTGTGTGTGTGTGTGTGTGTGTGTGTGTGTGTGTGTGTGTGTGTGTGTGTGTGTGTGTGTGTGTGTGTGTGTGTGTGTGTGTGTGTGTGTGTGTGTGTGAAGCATATCCCCTGTGGTTGGCTGTGTGTGGGCTGGTTATACCATTTTGATGCTTGTTCTGCCATCCTGACACCCCCATTGCATTAATTGACAAGGCCTGTCGATGTCAGTAACCTTAGATACAGCATTGGATACTTTACAGGCATAGCAGCTCTGTGCCACATGTGATAAATATGTAGCACTATAGTATAATGAACTAGATAGGTAGAGGCTCTCATCTCTAGACTGCCAACTGTGTGTGTGAAGCATATCCTCTGTGGTTGTGTGTGCGTGGGTTGGTTATGTCATTTTTGAGGCCTGTTCTGTCCTCCTGACACCAACATTGCATTACTTGACAGGCCCTGTTGATGTCATTAACCTTAGATACAGCACTGGACACTTTGCAGGCATATAGGCTCTGTGGTGCACATGATAAAAGTGTAGCCCTAAAATACAATAAGCTAGGTGGGGGTTCTAATCTCAAGACTGCCAACTGTGCATGTTAATCTCAAGACTGCCAACTGTGTGTGTGTGTGTGTGTGTGTGTGTGTGTGTGTGTGTGTGTGTGTGTGTGTGTGTGTGTGTGTGTGTGTGTGTGTGTGTGTGTTGTGGATTATACCATTTTGAGGCCTGTTCCACCATCTGGACAATCCCACTGCATTAATTGGCAGGGCCTATTGATGTCATTAACCTTGGATTCACTGTTTCACACTCTGCAGGCCATACCTCTCAAATGTATACAGTTTTGCAGAATGCCCAGATGATTGACTCATATAGTTTGTCTGTGTGTCATAAACTTATGGTTTCCTGGCAAATCATTGGGAAAGCATTAAGAGCTGAAGTTAGACAATAATGACAGACATCTGAGTGTTAGACTTCATACCCTTCAGAAAAGTAATGGTAATATGAAACTGGTCCCTCTATCAGGTATCTTTTCTTATAAGACCAATATATAAAACCTGTCCCTATTGTTGGGCCTGCATCACCCCATTATTGAAGGCTTTGTTCACATGTACTGTTCTAACAGATTGAGAGGTATGCTCCAGGCATGTCAGCTCCATGGCATATGCATTAAGGACATAGCACTATACTACATACAACTAGATAGGTAGGGGTTGTAATCTAAATACTGGCAACTGTGTGAGTGTGTGTCTGTGTATGCATATCCTCTATAGCAATGCGGCTGTCTTGCCTGTGTGTGTGAAATGCCTATACCATATTGTGTGCCTGTGCCACCCTGTTAACACTGCAAAACCGTATAATCTCTGTGGTTCATGCACTGTGTATATTGTGCTATCATACGTATAACTAGCTAGGTAGGGGATCTACTGTCAATAAAGGTGGCTCATGAGTGGGATGTATGTATACATATTTATATCCCCTTGTAGCTCTGTGCCTGTGTTAGGACCACAAGCATACCTCTCGACCCCTTACAGAAAGACATCTTTAGAAAGACATACAGAAAATTGGGACAAAGGCCACATATTAGGGTCAGTCTTTAAATATTGTCCTGATAAACATACACAGGAGATAGCATAACAGGTTATGCATTTGCATGCATTTTCTGAAGGGTATAAAGTCTGAGAGGCAAATATCTGTCAGTATTGTGTAATGTCAGTCTTTAATGAATTCACACAACTTTGCCAGAAAATGACAATGTTATGCCAGATGTAACAAATGTAACAAAAATATGTGGCAAACAGCAGGACATTCTGAAGACATCTGTACAGGTGGGAGTTATAGCCACCTCCTGTCCCATCCTGTAGGTTGCAGTCCATGTTTAGCCAGGTGTGACCTGTGACAATGACACAAACAATACAGAGGTCTCCAGAATGTAAGAACAAACATTTGCAAAGGTTGTCTCCTACATGTATAAGGCAGTTACTTCACATCAGAAGCACCTTACTGGTATGCTCCTACTTAAGAGTAAACCTGCAAGCTACCCCAAAAATTATAGACCAATAACTTGCCTTCCAACAATGTATAAACTATGCATGGGAATTGATGCTGGCAGAGTTTATAGTCATTTAGAAGAAAACTAAATTATGGCAGTAGAACAAAAGGTCAATAAAAGAAAGTCATATGGAACAAAAGATCATTTGTTTTTAAATAAAGTCATAGTGGAGAACTGTAAAAAGGGGAAGAATCTAATTATGGCATGGACTGAGTACAAAAACGTATTTGATAGTATCCCTCATTCATGGATAAAAGAGTGCTTAGAAATGTATAAGATACACCCCACACTCATAGACTACATTACAGTGACCATGAAACAATGGTAGACCACTTTGCAATTAAGCCATGATAAAAGACAAATGGTTATCACCAGGGATAAAAATTCAAAGGGGGATATTCCAGGGTGACTTTATGTCACCGTTATTATTCTACCTTGCCATTAATCCATTAAGCTGTTTACTCAACAGCTTATGTCATGGCTATAATCTGGCTACTAGAAAACAACAAAGTCTAAAGACTTCTCACCTTCTCTGTGTTGATGATTTAAAACTGTATAGCTCATCAGATGAGGAACTGAAAGCACAACTGCAAGTTGTCAAACCTTTTTCAGATGATATAAGAATGCCATTTGGTCTTGATAAATGTGCTAAAGCAACTTTTAAAGCAGGAAAACTGCAATGCCAGGAAAATAGTTTAGGACAATAATGCGATATAAAAGAACTTGAGCAAGAAGGAGTGTATAAATATTTGAGAAATGATGAAGGATCAACAATAAAACATGAACAAATGCAAATTAAACTTAGTAAGGAATACTTGATAAGACTTAAATTAATCCTGAAAACAACACTGACATCTAGGAACAAAATCTAAGCTATAAACCAATTTGCTCTTCCTGTCCTAACTTACAGTTTTGGAGTGATTGACTGGCCCCAAAACATGTTGGATAGATTAGATAGGAAAACAAGAAGGATGCTTCATGCTCACCAAATGATTTATAAAAATCAGTGCATACCAAAATTATATATTCCCCATTCAAAAAGGAGGGATGGGCTTCTTGAAATTGATTATATGTACAGATCTGCAATTGTGGGACTCCATACATATCTGCTGACCTCACAAGACCCAAATGTAGTGAAAGTTTTTAAACATGAGGAGAATAATCTAAGATGACTTTGCTACTTAATCTAGCAGAAGCTTACCAGCATCAAGCAGGAATGGAAATCAAACCAGATGTAGGGAAAAATCAGGCAGCAACTGAATGTGCCAAAAAGCAAAAGAAAGAATATAAGGTGAAGGATCAGATGAGAAGGCACGAAATGTGGAAAAAGCATAAATATAGATGCAAGTATAGAAAACTTCTGAAAGAACCTCGTGTTGATTAGGAATGAACACAGGAATGGTTAACGAGAGGTGAATTCAAACCAAGAGATGAAAAGTTAATATTGGTGGCCCAAGATAGTGGGCTGTGTACACTTTGGTTTATAAAGTCCATTGAACATGTGGGAGACACAGGCAAATGTAGGTTTTGTAAAACTGAATTGGAAACAGTTGCACACTTTGTTGCTGGCTGTGACATACTATTGGCAGAAGGAATGTATACTGAAAGGCATAATAATGTAGCAAGACTGTTGCACTGGGGATTGTGCAAACATTATGGTACTGAAATGGCCAAAAAACACTGGAAAAATTAGCCACAAAGCATCATAGAAAATGAGGAAGTCTACATCACTTGGGATCATCCATTACCAACAGTTCAAATGATAGATGCTAGAAAAGCAGATATAGTATTCGAAGAAAAGAAGACAAGAGTAGCATTGATCATTGAAACTGCCACACCCAGTGACTACAGTGTCGTACGTACAGAGAGACATAAAGTCATAAAATATCAGGATCTGCAGGAACAAACAAGAGCAATGTGGAAGAAAGATACCCAGACAGTCCCAATAATAGTAGGAGCAACGGGTCTTATAAAAAAGAATTTACAAGTGTATTTAGATATGTTACCAATACATATTACTCCATATGAACTGCAGAAGGAGTCATTACTGGGCACATTGTGGGTGCTGCAAAGGGAACTACTGGATGACATCAAAGACTGAAACAATACTAATTTCATGAACTTTAATCATACTTTGACTTAGGAATCGGGTCCATTCCCGTCATGGTATTAGAAACCCAAAAGACTTGGAGAAATTAAAAAAGTATGAGAATTAGCATAACCTATGGTGATGTGACACAAATAAGCAGTCATACTGGCAAACAAAGGGAAGTCCTGTCTGGTGCACTTGCCATGGGTTATGGTATGTCCTGCCAAATGTCACAATACTACAAGACGTGCCCCACATCCACATTTTATAAGGTGGCAACCCTACCCTGTGTTTCCTATGTGTGTGCAATATGTAGACATGTGTACGCCCTGTGAGTAGCTTCCACCCACAATGACCCACATGTATAAAGGAACGAATGCAAACTGCCATCTCCCACATATGTAGGTACTGCCTAAAACTATGGCAACTGTGAGTAGTGTGCTGTCTGTCACTGACCCACAGAGTGATGTTAACACACTGCAATGGGGTCATGCAGGGGGTAAGGAATGGTGGCCAGGCCTGTCCTCTAGCTGAATGCAGAAAATACTACCATCATACCATATGGTGAAGACATAGACCCACTATTTCCCACATCAATAACAACCCGATAAATGCACAAACTGCGGTGACAGACCTGGCTACTCAGGTTGATAACACTGTTGCAGTCACCCATGAAGTAGTAGCAGTGGTCAGAAAAGGCTTGGACCTGGTTCAGTACATAGATAAAGCGACTGTATCCAGAGAAAAGGTGGAAATTACCTCTGTATAGTCCTCAGTCAGTACAACAAAAATTAGCACCATGGCTGGTATGGTATGTACCTATGCAGACATCTGCATCAAATGGTAAGGCTATGTTAACACACACAAAGGTTATCCATGGCCTTCAACACCTGTGCCCTGCAGACAACCTTGAATCATTACTGCACCACTTGGTATTGGACAGGTTGTCCACAGGTAGGCTGTGGCATGCCTAGATGGCAATGTTGTGGTCAGCCCTTCAACAGCTGCCCCATATATGTCAGTATAACTCTGTGCGCATTACTGGCATGACAAACTTGAATCACATATGACACAGCAAAATAAACAGCTGGAGAGACAGGTTTGTCTCCCAGATGCTGCTCTGTGTCAGGAATGCACTCCCCAAAAATGTCAGAGTACCATGCAGAACCTCATCAACTGCATCAAGGTTGAGTAGATGTCAGAAAACATCTGTCACAGGGGTCCAAAGTGTGTCAAACAATGGCAGGGGAAACAGATGTTGATAGAAGATTCTGATGGGGATACAGTACTTGATAGGCTGGTAAGGGACCCAGGGCCAGTACTGTAGTAACCTCCTCTGTACCTATGAACCTGTGATCCTGCAGAACTCCCAGGTGACATGAACAAGAGTAGCATGCTGTGTCAAGGGGTATGCATGCAAGGTACACTGTCTGCGCCCATTGTCCCTCACACACTGGTCCATGCATACACACCTAGTTAAGTATGGACACATACAACTGTACCTTGTCAATGAAAAGATGTCTGTATTGCCACTCTGACATCCTCAGTTCTCATACTGGAAGCAGCGCACCATGACTTACACAAACACTGACACTTGGAGCAGAAACAGAATAAGGTCTGTGAGACAACAGTCAGTCAGCAGTACTAACACAAATAAAGCATCATGGCACAAAGGTATGTACACTTTGATGTGTACGCATGACAACTGCCAGCAGACAGCACCTTACAGGCCATCACACTACTACTCTACACACTGCCATTACCTGTAGTATAGTCACCATGTGCAGCAGAGACATATTAGCATGTCCCTGCATCGATGATAAGGATAACAGGGATGTGGCACAGATATCATCACATGCGCAGGGTGAGATGTGGGGTTGGCAAAGGCCTAGGCTGTGTGTGTTTCTGGAGGGGTGCTGGTCAGCTGGGCCATGGAAAGGAGTTGTGTGTGTCTGTCACAGACCTGCATGTGACAGTGATGTGTGAATGTGTGCATGCACACAGTCAAGCCATGTGGTAGCCCTACATGAGGGTATGTTGAAAAGCTGTGGACTGTGCATAGCCAAATGTACAGTTCACCTTCTTCAGCCAAAAACATGGGAACTGGCTCTGACAGGATTGGCATGGGCACTACCATGCCCAAGGTCAGATGAGGTACTACTGCCTGATGATGACCCTTGTCTGTTGGGTCTGTCTCCCTCACAGGGCTGCCCAGGACCATGTACCCATGGCCTGCCATGTTGTGGTGTGGACAGCACCCTCCCTTCATTAGTGCTGGTTATGCCACCATGGGAGTGTGATTGTGCATGGCCACGTGGGCTCTCAGCTGATGTTGTTGCTGACCTACAACCATGTGTCTGACATCCTAGTCCCACCACATGTTCAAGCACAGACATTGCACAGTTAAGGATTGACAATGAGTCACCCCATTGCCCATCCACTACATCAGTGAAATGACATAAGGCATCACCAATACCATGGAGGGGCCAGGGAGTGTTGCATACATGACCCTGAGCATCTATCTGGTGTACCATTAGCAATGTGCCGGTGCTTCCATGATGGACCAAAACATGCATTGGGAGACACATGCTGTGCCACCTCTGACAGGGGCTGGATGGGCAACAGTCCTCCTTTGAGCACCCTTGTCAATCTGCCTGTGTGGGACCTCACCAGCTCTCTGGCTATGGCTAGTGTCTACAGTCACTGATGCCATAGGCACCACGCTAGCCTATTCAATACCACCACTGTCTGACTGCCCAATATCTGTGGCTGCTGGAGACTGGGTATGTGTGGGCATATTGACCATGTGTGGGGACATTCTGGATGGAAGTGGGATGTCAACCAATGGAAAAGATTCAGCCCCCATCAACCTCATCTGTGCCTCACAATGGCCACCATCATCAGAGTCTGATAAGACACTGACATCAGGTTGTGAGGGGGACACACTCCAACCCCTATGGTCACCTGTGAGGGGAAGACAACATGGCTACATTAATTCCTGCACTATAATGTTTGCTGATACACACACACACACACACACACACACACACACACACACACACACACACACACACACACACACACACACACACACACACACACACACACACACACACACACACACACACATGCACAGATAAGGTGCCACAAAGGCATTATACAGATGACACTTTCTGACTGATGCCATGCACAGCGCACAATCAGACCACAACAGACATACTCTGGACAGGCCTTCAACAAGTGCAGCTACATCTAGTTAATGTTTCTAGTACTATACATCTGTGAGACACGTGACAAGTTGGAGTATGTGATGGACCTTCACCTAACACATACTGCACCCATGTACACAATAGTAATGTATCCCTGTTTGGAACAGTGGCTACACCTATACAAAACTATGTGCTAATATGTTACAGCTCCTACAAATACCCTACTGTGATTACCAGTCTGATGCACTGCAGTGAACCCCACCACAACTTAATGTGCACATATTGCAATATGGGTACGCTTAACAGATGTATGCATGGTAAAATGGCAGCCCTTAATATTCCTAGGATATAGGTGAGCCATAACATGACAGTTCCATACTCACCTGCTACAGTCTGAATTTCCCCAGCCACACCAGAGGTACCTATATGGAGTTGTGGGGGAGAGGTAGTACACACACACATATGGAAATGGTACAGGATAATATGTGCATTTATCAACATGTGCAGTACAAGCTGTGATACTACCCAAATTGCTGACATTCACAATATGTGCGTGCATGTGTGTATTAATAAACCCCAAACACAAATGCAGATTGAGCTGACATATGCATACAGGTATGCAAAGGCTGCCAATATGAATGCTACAGTATTAACATGATGACCATTGGAGGCTTACCTGGATGCTCCTTGGCTGTGGACTCTGTGCCACCCACCACCACAACATATGTACTGATGGTTTCCTGTGAGATGGTGGCTGATGCCAGGTTTGCCAGAACTCCTCTGTGGCTAAGAGTGGTGGTTGTGTAGCAGGCCACCCCCCTGTGCCAGCACAGTCCCTGCACACAGCTGTAGCTCTTTGCTGTGCATGGTGCATGAGATCAGTAGCACGGTGTTGGATCTGTTTGTAGCTTCTGTCCCAGTGGCCCACATCATTCAATGTTGCTACCAGGTCTGCCCACAGGGCAGCATGTTGTTGCTAGTTATGGTGGCTCCTTGACAACAGCACCCAGTGATGGAGTCCCAAGGTATCGATAATTGCAGTGGTTTCAGCTACTGAGAAGGCTGGGTTGCATCATCTGTACATTTCACCTGAAAGACATGAACAGAGGAACACATCACAGGACTGCATACATTGCTCACCATAATGTACAGACCCTGCACATCCACTTTTGCCAGCACTATCCACTGTTAACCCCCACATCATACCCCACCATCTATCAGCACATTATGTCTGTGGGTATCGGCAACATATTAGCAACACAGCATGCATTGGCCCCCTGATCCTGATGTTTCATGCTACTTGCTGCACGTGCTATGAGGTGCTGCACTGCATGTAGCTGTTGCACCTATTACTGCTTGTTCATAGACTGTCTACATGGACTGCTATGGTGTCAGCCTCCTACTCTAGTAATAGTCACCTGGTCTGTAGGCCCACTGCTCCAGTCTCCCTGGCCTTCCTCCCTCAGAATCTGGACTATATGACTGGACAATGTCCTACAGTTTCCCCAGCCAGTGTGGTTGATATTGGTGTCCTGGCACTGTGTAGCACCTGCCTCATGTAACATGGATGGACAGCTTTCTACAGACACCACCAACGAACATCTTGTGTGAGAGATGTAATGACTGTAGGAACCTGCAGTCCATGCTTTCTGCCTATCAATGCTGCATATTTGTCCTCAAATAGGTTGTCAACACAAGCAGTACGCCTCACACACCACCCACACCTACAGAACACACACAGACATCTGCAGTGGTCCTCAATATACACATCCACAAACAAAGGGGATCTCTGAGGCAAAGCCACACATGAATGCCACAACCATACAGAACACATACCATGAATGGCTACACACCTGTGTCCCACAGCCACACAGGCATGAGCCCATATCAAACATGTTACACATAGGGGACTACAGTGGAGGACACACAGGTGTGCTTCTGACCTATCTGGGTATGTGGATGGTCACAATTACTTGTGTGTCATTTGCCAGACTCGGTCATATTGCATATGCACTGCTGCCTCTTACCAACAGGTACTGTCATGGGTCTGTCATTGTACATGTTGATGTGCTTGACCTGAACTGACATGTATGTCCCTGGACTATATGCAGTGACACATAAGTGAACACACTGGTTATGTGTCCCAGCAGGTATGTTCCTAGCCTTATGCAGCATTATGCTGTCACCCAGATGGATGCTGCAACACAATCGGGGAATGATCATCCATAACATGTGCACATTTATCCTGTGATATTCCACAGGTTTCAGTACCTGTGAGTCTGGGATAATATGGTACACAGACCACAATGCTTGTGAGAGATGGCCTCCATCTGTCTTCATTGGTCTTCATGTGTCTGGCAGTGGTTCCCACCAGACCCATAGAGACTCCGTTAGTAACACTGGTGAAGTTATCACTACTAACAGAGAAGTGTCAGTACAGCACACATTGAAGGCCATGCTGCTAAACGCTAGAGGTGTACACATGTCTTTGCCCTCATTGCAAGCCGTCCTGTCCTGGGAACAACAGACATCTGTGCACTCACACAGACCATGGTTGCAATCTGCAGAGAGCACCCCAGTCTTACATGGTCAACCATCCTATCATACATACAGAAGGCAAAGTGTAGCCAGTAGTGTCATGGAACATGGGTTTTCTATATATATGGGACACATACACACCTCCTCGCTGTACAGTAAGATGCACAGGGGACACTGTAGGGGCACTTCACCATTGACAACACAAGCCTATGCAAATCACAGCTAGGTACCAGCCACCACATGTGACCAGGAAGCTCATTCTGCCTATATGGACCTCATCAACTGTATTATGAGTCGGGTCTGTATCCTGATCCTGGGTCATTTGAGCAACCCTAACATACATGGTAAGACATAGCCATGCCACCACACAAATGGCCAGGAAGCCATCAACTGTGAAAGTACAAACACCTTAGTGCAGCCAGGTAATACACACACATGAGGTAAAGGTGTATTGCAGTTGACATCGCACAACACAGGTTACCACTGCAGCATCCCGACAGTGTCATTCTCCATGGCAAAGCAACCATCGTGCAGTCACGTTTGCAGTCACCATCTCCCACAATACCCAACTAGCAAGGCTCAGTCATACATACACCTCCAATGTGAAATACATCCTCCTGGGGGGTTACACAGCCTTACAGCCTCCAACCCCTCATTAAGGATTGGCACCAATGTCCACACATACACACAAGCACTATATGTGCATTTGTATAGGTGCATGTAGTCAGGTAGATCCGACAGGCTTACATCATCCTCTGCTAGGATATGTACACCTGTCTGGTAAACATGTGCAATACATACTGTCCATAACAAGGAAGACATACCACTGTCTAACACAAAATAGAGGCAGGTGCCCATTCTGGGGCAATGTCTCCTTAGCGTGTACATGAGAATGGGATTAGTCCGGCAAATCTGTACAACAAATACAGTGCTTACATTGTCTACATCCACTACAGGCAGTCATCTCCCATACTGCACATATGTCTGCAACAGCACAGGTAGTAGCTGCTCACTTGTGGTGCACAAAGACACCAGCTATACCAGTGCTGTTGGTATAACATACTGGATGCCTAACAGAGTTGGTGTAGGCTTCACCCCCTGTGTTCCACATCAGTATATCAGCATATGCACAGTAACTCCCCCATCTCCTATTTGTGAGAAACAGGTCATCACTGTCATGTGAAACTCATGGTAGACATTGCCATGGGAGTTTATCACATCACAGGATACATCCTACCTGACTCCAAGCATAACCTTGCAACACCATAAGAAACCATATTGAAAGAAGGACTGAGTACCACCTTTGTTCCATCCATTTGATGGATGACCACTATCACCCCTTTACACTAAGGTGGGATGTCCCCTACTCAGTCACATGATAGACCCAGCAGTAGAACTAGGCTATTCTGTAAGTCCATAGCACAGTTTCAAGTGAATCCCATTCACAAGGACATGTGTGACCTGGCCACACTCCATTATGCATGCTTAGGCTTTGTCAAGGAAGGGTTTACGTCTGCTGCACTCAGGTGACCTCTATGACACGGTCACCAAAGGCGTGGATGGGGGTGACAGTGCATTATGCCTACCTTGACCTGGACAAAATATGTAACAGTATAACCCACATGGCCATTATGGCTATAACACTCCCAAGTATGCATCACACCATACTTTACCATAGGTGTAGCACACTGGTGCACTGACATGACCCACCAATTCCACACAGGGAAATCCACTGCAAGCAGTTGACCCATACGTAAGTGTGTAACTTGTTATTCCATGTTTGGGCCTCTGTTATGTGTGATATACACATCTGAGGTGCATGTAACAGCCATTAGCCTATGTCTGACCATGTCTGTGGATGATTGCATGCTGTACGCCATTACTGGATTCCCTAGTGATGTGAACATCTGCCTAGGAGGGTCTCACACAGATACATGACCTTTGCCAGACACATGGCCTCAGGCCGCATACAAGGACATACAGTGCTTACATTGTCTATGGGGAGAGAACTGCTATGGGGAGAGTGATGTCCCCACATATTACCAGAGTATGAACAACATCCTAGACATGCAATCAGTTGTGACGGTGCCATGCACAAAAGTCTTTGGCAATATATCTGGCATGGCTTAGTGGTAAATCACTTTGTCTATGATGTACAGTGTCCTGGGTTCGAGCCTTGCAGAGGCTATTCTACCTATGAACCTATATCTATATCAAACAAAACTCCTCATTAGCACTCTTCCAGAAAAATCTTGATGATTGGATGGGAAATAGAAAATTCACCCTGAGGATCACCTCTGTGGCTCTGCTCGACAGTGGCACAGGAAAATAATTTTCTTGGGTGGCAAAAGCCAGGATACCTTTTTGGCTAGGCGTATATAGGCCCTAGGTCCAGTAGCCTAGTACCTACCTATAAACCTATGAACCTACCTATGAAAATGACATGTCAACTCAATGTTGCTTCCATTGTAAGATAAACCTTCTACATGGCCCATGTCATACATAAGGGTATGTCATGAGAGGACATGGGGTATAAATTTCTCTGCATTCCCCCAATGAGGACCATTACTGTGCATAATTCCCTGTTCATCATTCATATCACACAGCATATGGAGCAGCTGGGGATATCACAGAGATTCCCCACCAGGGAATACCAGGGCATCAAATATCTACCACTCACTGATAGGCTATAAGGCCAATCCTCTACCAAGTTTCATACATAATCATCATGGGTGACCTCAGTGTGGCATGCAAGGCAGTCATGGACTCCACATTGCTAGGACTGCTGCACGAATGCAAGTCATGCTCCACACTATTAACACACACACACACACACACACACACACACACACACACACACACACACACACACACACACACACACACACACACACACACACACACACACACACACACACACACACACACACACACACACACACACACACACACACACACACACACTCAACCTGGTGTGTGACATGAAGAAGCGGGCTTATTGGCAGCTCAGATGTGTGTCCCACACAATCAGCCTGCAGTGGAATGGGCAGGCAGGGTAGCTATTTATACCTTTGGTGGCATAGCTGTATAACTGGATGATTAACTGCACATACACCCTTGGGATACTACCTGTGTCCCTGATGAATGGAGGCATCAGGTGCTGCCTTGCATACACATGAGCTAACATCTGGCCTAGACATATGGCTGCTCAGGTCCCATAGCCTAGTAACCTCATATGGTACCAAGAGAACCAGATATGGCCTGAGTGGTGTAACACACTGTGTTGTTATGTGTCCACACCTATCTCTGTCATCGACTGCTGGGTGTCCCTTATGGTCAGCATTACTGTACCATGTCATCCAGCCTACATCTGAAAAATAGGTGAGTGGTACTAAAAGTGCATGTGGACATTCCAGCGACATCTGTGCTAGACAATAACTGGGAGCAGTGCATATGTGGTGTAGGATGTCCTCCTTGTAGCTGTCTGACATCTGCAGTACCCAGATGTTTGCGCAATGTGTACCTGTGCCTTATAGATGTAGACCCCCTGCTAGACAAATGTGTATTTCCACACACCAGTTGGACAATATGTGATGGCTGTCCCCAGCATTTGAGGAATGTCTCTGTGACATGGCAGACCCCTGGGAACACAGTAATGGTACATGAATATGTGGTACTGTATGCATTCCTTTACACTGTATGGACAACATGTATGCACTGCTGCTGAGCCAGAGCCAGTGTCCCCCCACTTCTAGTACCTATAACCTGCTGTCCTGCTGCAGGGGGTCACCAGGTATGCTAGCCATAGGAGTCAGGCAGTCGGCTACAGGTGTGGGGTACTCAGTGACCTAGCCAGAGTACATCATAAATGGTCAGGGGCACCTAGACAATCTTTGAACTAAGCCTGTATGACATTCACAGACTGAGAGGGGTTCACTGACAGTACATGATGTCATATGTTGGCTGTATCCACCAGTACTTACTGTCAGTATTGTAGAAAAGACAATAAAAGTAGCAGTCATATGTGAGTTGACCATTGCTGAGGTGATTCAGGGGCCCAGAGCTTTGATCTATGTCACTGCAGACAGAGCTGTAACAGATGGCTGTAGGTGCTGGACAGCAGACTAACAGCAACATGTCGGTCCAGGCAATTTTGTCGAGACCTACTGTTTAATTTGTTATTTCCCATGACTGCATCCCCCAATCTGCATTCCATTACATGCTTCATTCAATGACATACCTGGTTTAGTGCTGTACTCCTTTAAGATAAGAAATCCAGTTGTAGTATCCTAGAGAATCACAGTCTGCCTTCATGAATAAAGTGTCAGACCTGTTTACCATAGGCAGCAGCTTGCCTTTGTAGGTAATGCTCAAGAACAGGTGATTGCCTGTGCTCCAATCTGTGACTCCCACTTGCTAATTGCATCCAGAACAGCTGGGTTACTTTTCCATTAGCTAATGGCATGGCAGCACAGTGCTATAATTAAGCCCTTCATGTAAGCCTTGCCCCTTTTCCTGGTCTGTGTGGAGGACATTATTGAGGTGTGGGAGCTACAGCATCACAGAGGGTAGGCAGAAATACTGTCCACTGTGTGGATTGATGTGTTATGTCCACAGTTTTGCATGCTATGTCTGGTCATTGTTAACAGACTTTCAGATTCTGTGGCAGGTTACTGTTGAATAATGTGTGTTGGAGTCAGTAAGGAGACAGGCAGATGTGAGTGTCATACATCCTTTTTATCTGAATGTGCATGCTGCTACAGTTGATGTTGCTGTATCAGCTGTGTATGTTTATAGGGAGGAGACTGTGACACATGTCCCTTTCACACGAGCACCCCACCAAACCCTTGATGTATGGGTGTCATGTGGATGATCTATTCCAGGTGTTTGGGAGGTATGTTAAGTCTGTCATAGGTGGCTGGACATACTGCTGCATGTGTAGCAGGCCATAGCTGCTGCATTCTGGCCAGGAGTCAGGCTAGGGAATGTGAAGACATATGGGGGCAACAGGCTGTTACTGTTAATGAGGGAGGGGTGTGAGCTGTCATGTCACAGCATTGTCTGGCTGATGGTACTCATAACAGTCCAGGTGATGCATGCACCTCTGGTATATATGTTACATAAAAGTGCCACCCAGACAGTGGTATGTGACATTTAGAACACATATTCATAATTGTGAAATGTGTCCCACCCTGCAGGCCTTTAATGTGCTAGTGTGGGTGGCATTGACTGCAGTGGGAGCAACCAGTTTTGCTGGACACTGCATGGTTCAGTTATTCCTATGTTGTATTGATATGCATGTAGTTGTTGTGCCACAGACTGGGCTGTGGGCCAGGACTGTGAGTGTCTAGATGTGACACATGCTAGGAATGTAACAGATACATTATGTATAATATAGTAATCATATATATTATTTATTAAAACTTCAAATGAGACCACAGCTCTGTCTCTTCTGAGTCAGGCAGAAAATTTTCCCCACCCTCCCACACAATTACAGTTTTCTTGTTAAATACCACTGTCTTTCTAGTTGCCTGCCTCATGTTAATTTGACCATATATCTCATTTCCTCTCTGCTTTCACTGGCATGTGTGAGTAATCACAAAATTGCCATTTTCTGAAATCACTCCCTTTTAACTATTTAAATTTATTGGTCATCCTACTGTATTCCATAGTACCAGAATACAAAAGTGACCACCCCCTTTCAATCCATCTTGCTGGTTAAAAATAGTGACTCTCCACTAAAACTTAACTTTTTAGACAGGTAAAACATAGGTTACCTACTTTCACATCTAACTTCTGTAGTGCACACTGCAGTGTGCATTGTTTTCATCTTACCTTTAAGCATCCCTGTGACTAGCACTTGCTCTAATACCTGCTGGAAAGTACTAGGAAGCCTTAAATTGATACAAACATGCAACTCTCCTTGTTAATAAGGAGAAATTAATTGTAGGCACTAAACAGCCTATAATTGCAAAGTACTTTGCTAAGGAAAGGGGAAACAGCTCCTGTACTTAAAAAAAAAAAAGCATATGCAAGGGTCAGCTTCCGGTAATTTCTCCTGTCCACCTGGTGAATCTAGGCATACTGGGGCAATGCAGCAATTGTCTCATGTACACAGATAACCCTCTCCTCCTACCACCCAACACTACAACCTGTGAGAGATGCACTTACATAGCCAAACTGGAAGCAAAGCTCTCTCCACCCAAGATTGTGCTAGACAGTCAAGAGGATAAGGTTAACACCCCACTACACCTCAAGAAACACATAGCCCTTCTAAACCCACACCACCAACACCCACATATAGCAACACTAAATCCACATATGCAGAGGCCCTTAACTGTAACCTGCCCAAGCAACAAGGACCTCTGAAGCTGAAACGTAAACAAACACCAATCACAACCAAAGTGTCACATAGCTCACAACACCAGTGTGTCACCCAGCAACAGCCCCAAAGGCAAGACAACGTACTTAACACTTTAGTCATAGGTGACTCTATAGTCCAGCACACTGATGTCCCACTCACCAGGTTCAACAAGGAGAAAATTACAGTCAGCTGCCTGTTGGGTGCCAGGATCCACCACATAATGTATGCACTCAAGTCATTCCACAGCAAGTACAAATATGACTCTGTCATTGTCCATGTTGGAGTGAATGACTTGAGACGTACCGCCCTGGACTACATGAAAAGAGACATGGAAGAGCTCTTGGATCATGTGGCCTAGGCAGATATGACCCTAGCCCTGAGTAGCATCCTGCCTTTGCCCAGAATGATACCACACTATAAGGACAAAATGATTAACTTCAACAATTGGCTAAGCTTCTGGTGTCATTCAAAGGTAATCCAGTATCTGTCTGCCTGGGATGATATGATCGACAGACCACGATGCTTTGCCAGAGATGGTCTGCACCTGTCGCCCCTGGGATTCAGGTTACTGGTTAAGGCTCTTGCCACCCTATAGTGCCTTTTATAAGCAAAGTTCAAAGGACAAAACCACCACCGTAACAGGTACAAGCATGCAAAATCTGAAGGTAATGCTACTCAATGCTAGAAGTCTAAACCTCAAAATGCACTCTCTCAAGGCACTCCTAAAAATGGAGAACATCGATATCTGTGCAGAATTGAGACCTGGTTCAAGGCTCCAGAGAGCACCCCTGCAATATCAGGCTACAACTCTTACTATACTTTTTGGCCACCAAACCAGGACCGAAACGCTAAAGATGGAGGAGTGCCCATATTCACTAAGGATATTCATACCACCAGGCTAGTTGCCCAACACAATGCATCTGAAATTCTCCAGGTGCAACTAACACTAGGTAAGACTGCAATCCAAATTGTAGTTGCTACAGATCCCCCACCATGCCACAAGATTCTCACTACACCTTTCTAAACATACTGGAAAATATTAAGATAGAATCAAACATTCTAATACTGGGTGATTTTAACTACCCTCCATTAACTGGGAAAACTACTCATGCGCAAACAGCTTTGCCCAATGGTTCTTGGAATTCATAAATTCCAATGCTCTGGATCAACTAACCCACAGTCCCACCAGGGGCTCCAATATCCTAGACCTGGTCATTACCAACATGGGGAAATCAGTGCTCCACACCTATGGTCACCCTCTTGTTAGTCAGGTCTGACCATAAGCTAATCACCCTTAACATCCACATCCCACCTCCACCCCCCAGTAAGGAAACCTCCATAAAAACTTCTCCAAAGCCAACTTCATGCTACTCAAGTCATAAGTGACAAACTTCATGACACCCATGCAGACGGGAACTGAAAGTTCGACTGCTGAATCCTACACTAAGGCACTGTATGAGTACATCCACTCATTCATGAATCATGTCATCCCAAATAGAACCAAGATGCTCTCCTCCAAAGAAAGGAAGCCAGTCTGGTGGTCCCCTGCCATAAATGAAGTTTACAACAAAAGGAAGAAACTGTTGCAGAAAAGAAGAAAATCCCAGGATGCAAAAAACTCCCTTACTAGCCTCAGTAAGAAACTGAGATCCCTCATAAAATCCTCCAAAGCTAGTTAAAAAAATAAAATTGCCAAAGATTCCAAAGACAACCACAAGGCATTCTATAACTATGTCAAGAATCTAAATGGCAATGCTCAGATCTGCTCCTAGCTAAAACAGAATGGCATTAAATATACTGATCCCAAGGATATTGCCAATATCCTGGCAGATCGATTCAGTGCCAACTTCACCCCCTCTCACCCACTAAATGGCCCATCTCAATACTGGAAGATTGCCAAATTCTGGTAATAGCGGCCACACAGGTAAAAAAACTCACTTTCCAAAGCTAAGAATACAGCATCCATGGGACCAGATGACATCCTGGGCTGTGTACTACATGAACTACAATTTGAACTGGTGCCTCACATAAGTGTCATGTTTAATCATAGCCTCACCTCAGGTTTCGTGCCCACTGAATGGTGCAGAGCTACAGTGATCCCACTCCACAAGGGGGTTCTACCATGGATCTCGGAAACTACCGTCCCATCAGTCTGATGAGCCTTATCTGCAAGGCCATGGAGCGTATTATCATGGAACCTATAAACAAAGACATTGGCAACCTTCAAACACTGTACTCCACTGAGTTTGGGTTCGTGAAAGGCCGATCTTGTCTCCTGAACCTGATTGACTTCTTTTAATCAGTTTCCAGAGCCATGGACAAGGGTAAGGTGGTCCACACAGCCTATCTAGACATCACCAAGGCCTTTGACACCATCCTCCCCTCTGGAATCATAGATAAACTTACTAAGCTGGGCATTAATCACTACATCACCCAATGGGTTGTCAACTGGCTTACTGACAGAACCCACACTGTAAAAGTAGCCGACTCCAAATCCAGCTCCAGACAAGTGACAAGTGGAGTACCTCAGGGTTCAGTCCTGGGACCACTCTTGTTTGGCATCTACTTCTCTGAAGTACAGGCCAACACTAAGGGACTCTGGCTAACAAAGTTCACAGATGACTGCAAACTGGGAGCCATTATTGAATCCCCAAATGATGTGGATACTCTACAAAAGGGCCTTACAGAAACAGATGCTTGGTGCCAGAGCCATGGGCTCAATCTCAATTCCAAGAAATGTATAGTTATCCCCTTTGGGAAAAAACATGTACCCATGAATTACCACATAGGTGGCAGTACACTAAACACCAAAAGTGTGATAAGAGACTTAGAGACACAGGTGGGCAGTGGTCTCACCTTTGATAACCACATCACCACAACAGTCCGGAAATCCTTCTATGTGGCACACCTCATCACTAACATCTTTTCATCCAGAAAAAGGAGGTCATTGTCCCACTGTACTCATCCCTCATTAGACCCATTATATAATACAATGCCCCATTTGGTATGTACCTCTCAAGACATTTGCAACAACTGGAAAGACAGCAGAAATACCTCACTAAAAGAATCACAGGCCTAAAGCAGATGCCCTATGCTGACTGCCTTAAAAAACTCCAGCTATACTTGGTCGCATATCGTCTACTCAGAGGCAATCTCTGCTTAACATACAAGGCCATGTCAAACCCAGAGCTGTTGGACATGCTACACTTAAAGAAATCCCAATCCCTCAGTGCCACACACTCCAGGGATCAAAACCTTGTCATCACAATAAACAAAACATGCTGGAGGGATAGATTCTTGACCCAGAGGCTCCCCAGACTCTGAAATAGACTGCCCATACATGTCAAGCAGAGTGCCTCTTTGGCCCTCTTCAAAAGGAACCTTGATGATTGGATGGGAGAAAGGAAATTCACCCCAGGGATCATGTCAGTCACCCTGCTATTCAGGGGTCCAGGGAAGTAAATAGTGTGGGAAGAAATAGCCAGGGAATTGTTATGGCTAGGCTTATATAGGCCCTAGGGCTGATAGCCTAGTACCAACCTATGAACCTATGAACCTATAATAATAATTATATATTATATATATCATATGTTATCATATTATATATATATTATATGATACATTACTATTTTTTTTTGTCTTTTGACTTATTATTATATTATACAGGTGTTTTTATAAGACATATGTGCATGCCTACAGTGTGTTACTCATGACTGGCATGGGCATGTGTGTTCAGATGGGTATGATGGGTGACACTGAGCTGTCTGTCATGATTTGTAACCCCAATTTGCACTGCATTGCCAGTATGTTAGCACACAGAATAGGTTTTATGACAACCCTGCAATAAGTAGGGGGCACAACTGTGTTCCTTCAGCAGCAGTCTGTGCAATTGTCAGCTCTACCTGATTGTTGTATGCCTCCCGTACATCCAGCAGCATTTATTTGTCTGTGTACTGGTTTGTTGTCTGCATCAGAGGCCCAAGTACACTGTGATTTGTCTGAGTAAATATGGGAGTAGTGTGTCACTGGCAATCAAGATATGTTTGTGAAAACAGTATTTGTTCTCTAGAGCTCAGTTGGCCTACTAGTGTAATGCACTATGTTGCAGTTGACAAGGTCCTGGTTGCAATACTTGGCAGTAGTGTCTTTTTTCCCTAATGTTACATGACTGTACTGCATGATATATTTCCAAAAGCAGTCCTAATTCCTCAGAACTGATTTGGCCTAGTGGTGTATTGCTCTGACTCTATTGTACAGGGTCCTGGATGCAATACTTAGCAGCAGTGTCTTTTTTTCCCTAATGTTACATGACTGTACTGCATGATATATTTCCAAAAGCAGTCCTAATTCCCCAGAGCTGATTTGATCCAGTGGTGTGTTGCTCTGACTCTAATGCACAGGGTCCTGGGTTTGAGACTTGCTAATACTGGTTAGTTTGTTGCTGGGCAGAACAGTGTCCAAATCTGAGTGATTAAAGCAGTTTTAAGTGGGTTTGAGCAGTTTTGCATGATGCCAAACAGCGCTTAGCTCCACTTAGCTTCACTTAGCATTGCTTATCACCACTTAAACCTGAGCCATTTCCAAAAAAAAGAAAGGAAAGAAGGGGCGATAGGAAAGTGGTTAAATGGGGGCAAGCAGGGGTCAAACATTATGTAAGGCAGCTTGGGATGTGCAGGATAGGTGTAGGAAAGGACCATAGCTCTCCATTTCTTGTGCAGCAACAGCTGCGCTTGATGTGGACAATTTGGAATTTAGAGCCTTGCTACCCACAGGGAGGGGTGTGGATGACATAAATTTGTTGATTATGTCATGGGGAAATTGATTAATTTCAGTGTGCACTGGGGGCAAAATGGAGAGCTATGTATGGGACACCATTTTTGGAAGGACAGATGCCCTTTTTTTAAGGTGAGAGTGGGATGTTGGGGAAGGGTTGTAGGTACGTTTGGGGAGGTAAGTTAAGTAAGAGATGTTGCATTTGCAGACAGACAAGACAGCAGACAGGGGTGGTGTATGACACATGAGGGTGATAAACACCTTCGATGGGGAGGGTGGTGGGAATCAGAGGACCAAGTGCCCCCATATGGAAACAGTGGGACTGAGGTCCCCATTGATGAGCAGACACCACTGACCCTTCACGAACCCGAAGTTGGCTGTGCTGGGTGCTGGGGCCAGCCTGTCTCATTGAGGTGCACCAGTCTACCCTCTATCTGGTGCTGGCAGTCATTCAAATCCCGCTGGATGACCTTGCACACCATACCTCAGAACTGGTGTCAGGTGTCCCCGAGGCAGTTCCACCTGAGGGTGGTGCAGAACCAGCAAAGGAGGCAGGTTGAGGGTGAGTCCCAGATGTGCTGGGACCCAGAGCCATGGCCAGATGAGGCCAGATGATCCATTGAGATCTGCCTACCCAAACATGTTATGGTGCTGAGGTTTGTCAAAGTGCATTGGTTAGTCATGAACAAAACATTTCAACATTAGTTATAATAGCATGCATGGGTGTTCCAATTAACCCAGAATAGCAGAATTGAATAACATTTCATAATAAACAGAACACATGCATAAATGGAATAACATTCATTATTGTAACGGCATGTCAGTAATAGTTACAGCAACAGGCCAACAACAGTGGAATTTCAACAAGGTATGTTAGTATGCAACCATTGAAATATATGAACAATAATACAACATAAGTCCCAACATTAGGCTTTGAGAACAGCATAACCATAGTATATGAATAATAATCAGTGATGCAGATAAGGGGTGGGGGGAGAGAACAACATCCCATTAACAACTGTATAGGCTATATTTTTCACAACAGTAACTCTCAGTACTCTACAGGTCTACCCCTACTTTACATCTACCTTTGTCCTGTAGCTTCTGTAGCATATACATACCTGTTAAGCTGTCAACCTGGAATGGTATGGACCAAGCTGTGAGAACTATAGGTACATAACTACAGGGGACTCATATATATCAAGGTTACACATATGACTAACAAGGTGTATCCTGCACTGATGGTGTGTGAATGTGCTACTGGCATACTGCAACTGGATTTATATCTGTACCCAAGATTATTGGCAACAGAGATCACTAGCCATGACAGCATGACACTGTAGAGACATGTATCGAAAAGAGTGCATGGTGTATATTCCTATCCTGCTGTCATTTGTAGGCATGGAAATAGGACTATCAGCACGCATTTACAGACAAAGCAGGCATACACTAGTACATCTGTACACAGTTTCTTAGTATACTCTTCATACAGCTAATACAAACATTTCTTTACCTGTAAACCCTGTACAGAAAACATCTGTTAACACTACACTGTTTCTACAAATAGTCAGGACTCTGTAACTATAACTACATCTTTGTTGCAGTCCCTGGATTCAAACCATGGTCTGTGTGTGCAAAAATAAACAACATATCTAGTTCTTATCACACTAGCTATTGGGCCACTGCTGTCAGCTGCTTGACTGATTTGTGCCTAAAAGTCATTTAGTTACAAAGTCTGATCTGGTAATATCAGTAGAGTGCCACAGAAGACTGCTGTGACAGTTGAACATACCTGCATGAGATTCATGCATGAGAGAGATATCTTGTGAACTGTGTATTAATACTTTCAATGCAGGTGTACACATGTAACCACTAGTAGATGTGGATATGTGTGATCTGTACAGACCATAGCAGGGTACTGAGTTGCATACCTGAACCATATACATTTGCACATCGTATATTTGGAGTCACCGTCTATTACAGTCTCATACTTGCCTGCATCAGCATACATACATTCAGGAATACGTATAGCTAAAATGCACAGGTTAACACAAAACAATCCAGAAGAGAACACACTATAATACATTACACATTACTATTCAAGGTTCATATCTTAGTACAGAACATATATCAAATTGCATTTTATCTTGTTTTACAGCTCCACATCTGCACATTAGCATAACAGTTTTTTATCAGCCAAAATTCACTCAATTCATGGTGTTATAGCCATATTTGCTGTGGAGCACCTGTACAATTGTATTTCTTCAACAACAGACCAGAATAAACACAACAGTTGCTGGAAATAACTTTATTGATGGTGACTTGACACTGGTTTATTACATTCAACATTCTGACTTCAGTTGTACTGCATATCCTGTAGCAGATGAATAAATATGATTTTTTACCTTCAGAGTTGCACTCGCAGTGTACTTTATTACAAGACTCTTAGAATTACTACCGTATATATTTATGTAATTCCTACACAATATTAGTACAGTATTAGCTTTCTTTCATCAACAGTAGCTTCTTTAATGCCTTCATCTGTATTGCACAGTACCTGGCATTATTCACTTTTATCAATGTGGGTCTAAGGACACTTTTCTTGCAGTACACTCAGAGCACACTATGCCTACTGGCAGTAAACAATGTACTTTTTCTTATTTATTGTACTATATACTGCAAGATAAATTTCTTCTCACCACACTGTTGATGCATCCTCACCAGGTGCCCAGCATGGGCCTCTACATTGCAAGTCAACTCCTCTGCAGCTCTAGGGGGAAACACACCATTATGCATACCTGTCTCTCAAATATTCATGCTAGAATTTGGTAAAGCAATAATTCGAATACTTACAAACTGCTAGGGCATTCCCATCCTGAGCATCTTGGATCCATTGGGCCAAGAGCAGCCCCTTTCTCCACTTCAGGTTATCATAATGATGATGTACCTGCTCACCAGTGCAGGGGATCCCAGTGGCATTGGTGAGCTCATGTTCCAGATGTTCCCAGACCTCAGATTTGTATTCGGAGCCCTGATACTGGCCATGCAGCAATCTGGCATCATGGTCTTTAACTAGGAGTCCAATCATGACCCTGGACTCTGACATCCCCCAGCTCTGTGCTCAAAAGTGCACTCCCTCTCCAACTCCTGCCATAGTTCCTGCACAGATCAAAATCCAACAGGTTCTGGCTGTATTCCTACCTGTCCAGCTTAAATAAGGCTAGTTTCCCACCCTTTGCTGCTATTGGACCATTTTTAAAAATCCTAAGATCTGCTTAGCAGTGCACAAACCTGCTAGGCTTAGTTGAGCAGTGCTTAAAGTGGCAAATGCATAGCAGTGATTAACAGTGTGCAAATCCACTTAGCTGAGCTGAGGACTGCTTAGAAGGGGACTGATTAGCAATGCTCAAACCAGCTAAGTGGAGCTAAGCATTGCTGCATATTGTTAAGACAGGTAATGTTTAAGTATTGTTTAGCTTGGCTTGGCAGCGCTTAGCAAAATTTACCTAAGGGCAAACAAGAGTTTTACATAATAATATAAATATATATTGCTATTAATTAGCCATGATTGATACTTTATTATTATGTGTTTGTATTTTACTTTAATTACACTACCTTGGTGTCTGACTACACTGCATTGGACATTTGTGTTTAACTGGAGTTTTTCACCTCATATCCCCACTGACACTAGGATTGTGGACCAGCTGCACTAACCTGGTTGATAAATATGAATAAATAGGGCAATAAGAAATAGACATATAAATAGAAATGCTTTCCGATGTAAAAGCTGAATGGTCTGTCTTGGTATCCAAGCCATGCACCTACTGCACACAAAGCCATGACTCTAACCATTCAGCTAACTCGACTGTGGAAATTTCAGGTATACATTTGTATATAGCTTTTTATTACATTTAAGCACTGCTGAGCAATGAGCCACACACACATGTTCAGCTATGCTTAAACTTTAAAAAAAGAAGAAAAAAAATAAATAAATAAACATAAAAGGAAAAATCACATTGGGCCATTTAATTTCTGTGCTGTACAGCACTCTAACAGTACAGGGGGTGTCTTACTGACACTGTAACACCCCACCCGTGTGTGTGTGTGTGTATATATATATATATATATATATATATATATATATATATATATATATATATATACACACACATATATATATATATATATATATATATATATATATATATATATATATATAAACAATAATTTATTTGTCCAATGTCACTTTCTTTCATGTTTTAGTGCTGTATGGCACTTTGACAATGCAGGAGGTGTGCTATGGATGCTGTAACATACCCCCTGTGTGACATAAATTAAAACAAAATATGAATAAGTGTTCAGGGATACTTCTGTTGAATCTTTTCATGCCATACAACTCTTTGACAGTGCAGGGGGTGTGTTACACATCTGCTGGCACTGTAACACCCCCTGGCACTGATTCTGTAGCCATATAAATGGGTCTCCCTCAGTAGTGTGCCTTCATTTATATGCAAGGAGTGCTGCTTAGGGGGAGCTGCTTACATGGCCACCATACACTCCATGTAGGAATTACACTATTCCTACATGGAATTTATTAAATCCGGGGGTAAGTCTTTCCAAATTGACATCCCAAGCATGCAACCCACCCACTGCTACCAGCACTATGGTAATCAAAATTTTAAAAAGTGTATTCATAATATCACAGTCACCAAATGACTTTATAATAATTTCAGGAAATTAATTTTAATCAAAATATCAGTTCACAAATCCTTCTACATTTTCAGCATCACACTCCTCAGCATGTGTGCTTGGTTTGTATGTTTCAGGTAGCATGAAGGATCAAGTGTAACATCTTGATCTCACACAGTTCCAGGGTCCTAGATTCAGTCCTGATCTTTGATATCTGTTATTTCTGCAAATTATGAATGTGCTGTCAAGGCTGTGTAAGTTTTCTGTGGTAGCTCTGCTTTACTGACACTTCCAATAACATGCTGATTTGCTATTCTAAACTGTGATCTGTCTATCTATCTATCTATCTATCTATCTATCTATCTATCTATCTATCTATCTATCTATCTATCTATCTATCTATCTATCTATCTATCTATCTATCTATCTATCTATCTATCTATCAATGCATTTGCATATGTATATTGTATTTTTCCTTGCCCTTGCAACCCAGATCATGGATGAAAAGGGTGCAAGGTCAGATCATATAACTATATCTGAAACAAACACACAAATGTGAAAAAATATGTTGACCTTAACTGTATAATTATTACTAGATATCCAGTACTAAAAGTTGCTTCTAAGGTTCATCAGTAATTAAATATAATTAATATAATTAAAAAAAGTAGATTGCAATAACTAAAAAATGCAGGCACCCGCGTTAAGCTGTCATCAAGAAAAGAGTGTCATCATGTGTATCTCTTGAAAGTTTGCTTTCAGTATCCTTGTTATGCCTTTGACAAACTCAGTGCAACACAATAAAAATGATATGGCCCAGAATTATCTGTCTGCAAGTATTCAATCACAAAACATATTCATTCTCTCTTCTGATGACAGTTTTTTGTTTTCCCTGGTTAATGAGAACAATGAACACCATTTCTTTAAATTTGTAAGAGTTAAGTAAGCAATGATGCACAAATTGATATGCTCAGTGTAAATATCCCATACTCTGAAACATTTTCAGGTGTGAGCCTGAAAGACTATCTCCGGGATTCATGAAGCTCAGCACAAGGATGGTTTTAGCCTTGCGCCGAGCGTCCTCATTACAGATGGTGCAGCAACGCCATATGAATATGTATAAGGGCATGCCGCCGCACCCACAACATGCACAGGAAATGTGTGCAAGTGCAGGGAGAGTGTACAAGTGTTCTATGGAGGTGTAAACATGTGCCGACAGTTTCACAACCAACTATGCTTAATATTAGAGCCCGGCACTAATAGTAAGTCAGTAATTCAGTGTCCGTGGATAACGAAATGGATGCTAAGCATAAAAGAGTGTCCATGAACAGTGAAATAAAATCAAAGTAGTAAACACACAATCACGTAGTGGAATGTTGAGCCTCGTCCCTAGAACTTTCACAATTAGATTCCCCGTTTCCCTATTTTACATTTGTATTGCTGCAATATCGAAAGTGTAAGACAAGCACAGCGTGTTTGCGCATCGCTGCCCTCTGCCGAGCATAGCTTACACATCAAAATCCTTCAAATAGAGAAAAACATGCGGAATTAATGTAAATGTCAATAGTGTAGTGTTTAGAGCATCTGCCTAACAAACAAGCATTCACAGTTCGAGTCCAACAATAGCACATATCATTTTCCATGTGGAATGAATGTAGTTTTGCTGTAAAACTGACATAAGAGTATTGCATGAGATGTTTAACTAAATGTTATTCAATCAAAGTGGTACTGTCATAACGAATAAGGCACTAGTAAGCAGGTGTAAGCACAAATAAGCAGCAGTAAACATAAATAAGTATCAGTAAGCAAGTCTGAGTGTGCTTGCACTGGAGTAAGCAGTGTCCAGCATAGGAAATGTATATGTATAAGTATGTAGAAAATATATCTATATATATATATATATATATATATATATATATATATATATATATATATATATATATATATATATATATATATATATATATATATATATATATATATATATATATATATATATATGAAGAATGAACATTGTAACAATAAAGCATACAAAAGGAATGAGAGGGGAATCAACAGCAACCCCAGTATTATATAGCACTGTCAGCGTATGTCATATCAAGCTGGGCAGGAATGAGCAAAGCACTGCTACTCACACCACAGGCAGGATATTACCAGTGGGAGTAACATTGTTGATCTGCTAAGTCTACTTTACAATCAGAGGGTAGTCTCTGGTGGGACTACCCAAAAATTGATAGGATGTTTGGCCATCTGACCATTACACAAGCAAGGGCAGGTATGTTCAAGGACTAAATGGTGGGAGAGCCTGAGAATACATGGGTTGGGACAACATATATGAAGGGCCCCTAACGCTCGGGAGAGGGCAATGCGTGGAGGTGTGTCACGGCTGCAATAGCAACTGGACAATGGATGGTATGCGTGTATGTTGAACTCGTGTGGGGTTTAGGAACTTTGGGTATGAAATTATGGATCCAGGCTTGTCAGGGTTGGATGGGCTGGTTCTAATTGGACCACCTCGTGGAGGTCAGCGAGTTTGTTATAAGTATATATGCATACACACAAGCATACATTTATATATATAGAAGTACATTCTCTGTAACACATTCATTCCATTTGCAGACATAGATAACATGAATGTTCCCTTACAAACCTCGACAGTAGATAGAAAAATAAGTTGTGCATAAGAGGGAAGGGGTAAAATTGCTAAAATGCAGAAGTGTGTACAATGTCCAAAGTCAGTGCTGTGCTGAAAAAAATCAAATGTGAGGACTTTCTCACACATGGAATCTTTCCTGTGATCTGCCTGCTACGGCAACGGCAATTACTAAACCGGTCTATTTGTAAAAGAATTATGCCAAACTCATACATAATTAGGCTCGCATGTGTAACGTGTGCATTACCACATAATCATACTTATTAATTTATTGTAGTGTCATGTTAACGGGAGTAAGCATGTAATGAAGTATAGAGTCAAATCTTGAAATAAAGACATGCGTGTCCCATGTGGGACAAATCAAAAATTGCGAAAAGGTCCTTTTGGTCGCTCATGTCACCAATGTTTGTGGACTAAAAGTTTAGGATTTCTGAGGATACATATAGTGAATCAACCGATGGGATGGGTCTACAGGAGTAGGGAGTGGCCAATGTGTAGTGGTGTGGATACACCGCGAATACAACTGGAGAATGGGTAACTGCAGTGTTAGAGAGGTGTTGGGGTGGGTGTTTGGGGAACCAGGAGTCAAGGGTATATGGGTATATATGAAAATGAAGCAGCACAGCAATAGTGTGTTGGTCAGAGCATCCACCTAACGAACAGACATTCCCGTTCCAAATCCCACTGCAGCAAATACCATTTTCCATCGGTAATCTGTACATGAACATATTTCGACATCTGTCCACTGTATAACCTGCAAAATAACAATTAAAAGTAAACTGGAGCAAAGTGTCAGTGTCATAATGAATAAGGTACTAGTAAGCAGGTTTAAGCATATATAAACACCAGTAAGCGTGTGTAAGTTTGTATGCGCGGGGTATGCATTGCTTTACACACACACACACACACACACACACACACACACACACACATATATATATATATATATATATATATATATATATATATATATATAACACACACACACACACACACATATATATATATATATATATATATATATATATATATATATATATATATATATATATATATATATATATATATATATATATATATATATATATATATAGATAGATATATATATCATCTTCGTTCGGCTGTTCCCATTAGGGGTAGCCACAGCAGATCACCTGCTTCCATTTCTTCCTGTCCTCTGCATCTTGCTCTGTCACACCAACCACCTGCATGTCCTCTCTCACCACATCCATAAACCTTATCTTAGGCCTTCCTCTTTTCCTGTTACCTGGTAGCTTTATCCTTAGCATCTTTTTCCCAATATACTCAGCATCCTTCCTCAGCACATGTCCAAACCAATGTAATCGTGCCTCTCTGGCCTTGTCTCCAAACCGTCCAACCTGGGCTGATCCTCTAATATACTTATTCCTAATCCTGTCCACCCTCGTCATACCCAGTGCAAATCTTACCATTTTTAATTCTGCCACATCCAGCTCAAACTCCTGCCTTTTTGTCAATGCCACTGTCTGCATCCCATATAACATAGCTGGTCTCACTATCCTCTTATAGACCTTCCCTTTCACTCTTACAGGTACTCATCTGTCACAAATCACTCCTGACACTTTTCTCCACCCACTCCATCCTGCCTGTACTCTCTTCTTCACCTCTCTTCCACACTCACCATTACTCTGAACTACTGACCCCAAGTATTTAAACTCATCCACCTTCGCCACCTCTACTCCTTGCATCCTCACCATTCCTCTATCCTCCCTCTCATTCACACACATGTATTCTGTCTTATTCCTGCTGACCTTCATTCCTCTTCTCTCTAGAGCATATCTCTATCTCTCCAGGGTCTCCTCCACCTGTTCCCTACTCTCACTACAGATCACAATGTCATCTGCAAACATCATAGTCCACGGGGACTCCTGTCTGATCTCGTCTGTCAACCTATCCATCACCATTGCAAATAAGAAAAGGGTCAGAGCTGATCCTTGATGTAACCCCACCTCCACCTTAAATGCATCCGTCACTCCCACTGCAGACCTCACCACTGTCACACTACCCTCATACATATCCTGTACCACTCTTACATACTTCTCTGCCACTCCTGACTTCCTCATACAATACCACAACTCCTCTCTAGGCACCCTGTCATATGCTTTCTCTAAGTCTACAAAAACACAATGCAACTCCTTCTGACATTCTCTGTACTTTTCCATCAACACTCTCAGAGCAAACATCTCATCTGTAGTGCTCTTTCCCGGCAGGAAACCATACTGCTGATCACTAATCATCATGTCCCTTCTTAACCTTGCTTCCACTACTCTTTCCTACAACTTCATACTGTGACTGATCAATTTAATCCCTCTGTAGTTATTACAGCTCTGCACATCACCCTTATTCTTAAAAATCGGTACCAAAACACTTTTTCTCCATTCCTCAGGCATCCTCTCACTTTCCAAGATTTCATTAAACAATCTGGTTTAAAACTCCACTGCCATTTCACCTAAACACCTCCATGCTTCCACAGGTATGTCATTTGGGCCAACAGCCTTTCCATTCCATTGTTCATTCTCTTCATAGCTATCCTTACTTCCTCCTTGCTAATCCATTGTACTTCATGATTCACTATCCCTACATCGTCCAACCTTCTTTCCCTCTCATTGTCTTCATTCATCAACCCCTCAAAGTACTCTTTCCATCTCCTCAACACACTCTCCTCATTTGTGAGTGTTTCCCTCATTACCCTTTCTCACCTTTACCTGCTGCACATCTTTCCTAGCTCGGTCCCTTTGTCTAGCCAATCGGACCAGGTCCTTTTCTCCCTCCTTAGTGTCCAACCTTTCATACAACTCTTCATATGCCTTATGCTTAGCCTTCACCACCTCTCTCTTTGCCATGCACCTCATCTCCTTATACTCTTGTCTACTTTCTTCATCTCTCTGACAATCCCATGTGTGTGTGTGTGTGTGTGTGTGTGTGTGTGTGTGTGTGTGTGTGTGTGTGTGTGTGTGTGTGTGTGTGTGTGTGCGTAGATATGCACAGATATACAGCTATGATAGGAAACAGCACACAAGAATGACATATGTTCACAGGCTATGCCAATGGAAGTGAGGGGCCCAAGCAAGAAACATGAAACATGTAGCATGACATTCCAACCCCCCCACCAGACACAGGAAACATACACACAAACCCACAATGTAAATAGTCCACTGCTCCCCAAACCACAGGCAGGATACAACCGGGGGGGTACATAGTGCACCCATGAAATCTAATCTTGGAACACAGACAGGAGCATCCCTTGCGGGACACCCCAAAAATTGACATAAGACCAAAAGAAGGTGATATGCCGACCATTCTGGCTGGGGTGTGTACATACCCGGAATACAAGGGTGGGAAAGCCTGATGACCCATGGGTTGAGACAATGTATGACATGGGTCCCATGAAGTGGAGAGTGGGCAGTGTAGTGGTGTGTTCAGACCCGACCAGGACCCAGAGTAAGGATGGGTGCTGTAGAGGAGGTGCGAGTGGGGGAAATATGGGTAGCCAGTTATGGGTCTAGGTGTGCAGGTGTTGGCTGATGTGGGCCTATATGGACAATCCCAGGGATGTAAGCAAAAGTGTTCATTGGGCAAAGGAATCACCCAATGAGCAGCCACACCTGCTATGTGTTCCACTGCAACAAAGTGTAATCTACATGCCAAGGAATGGAATAACCAGATGTAGATGTATATATGTAGAGGTATGTGTATGTATATCTACCCATAGTGACATAGAGATATACCTCTCCCTCTCCATAGTACAAATGTATACATACAGGGACAGAATACATATACATACCCACATATAGATATATACATATGTAGACACCCATAAACCCATATGTTGTTAGATATATATAGACAGCAATATATAAATATATACATGTATGCATACATATACAGATATATCTGTATATAATAATGTATGTATATATATATATATATATATATATATATATATATATATATATATATATATATATATCTTGTTGTGTCTTTTGGCTTTTACCAGTTAGGGGTCGCCACAGCGGAACTCCGGTCCGCTAATGATTGGCAGTAGATTTTTATGTGCTGAGTTGCTGGCCCTGATGCACAACCTTCAATGAAGGTACGCCCATTCATGCATGTCTCCACACAGAAGATGCTCTAGCTGAGAATCGAACAGCACCACAGTTATATATATATATATATATATATATATATATATATATATATATATATATATATATATATATATATATATAGATATGTGTGTGACTGTGAATATACACATGTATATAGCTAGGATATGATACAGTAGTTACAAATTACATATGTTCACAGGCCGGGCACATGGGGGTGAGGGGTCCAATCAACAAACGTGTAAATCTTAGCATCAAACCACCCCACCCCAGCTAGGCCAGTGAGACATACAGACACACAATAAAAGTAAACACACCACTGCTTCCCAGACCACCGGCAGGATACTACCAGTGGGAGAGACCTGCCAGGTCTAATATTGAAACAAATACATCAATTTCCCTTGTGGGACACCCCACAAATTACTGATCAATGGAGTCAGTCCCTGTAATGATTCATCAAACCAGGCTGTAGACGTACATGGACCAGTAGGTTATGCAAGCCTGATAACCCATGGGTTGACACAATGTATGACAAGTGTCTCGACACATGGAGAGTGGGCAATGTCTAGTGGTGGGTTTATACAGCACCTACACCCACATTAAGGATGAGTGCCACAGAGGAGGGGCAGGTGAAGGAACTATGGGTATGCAATTATGGGCCTAGGTGTGCAGGTGCTGGCTGGAGCAGTCATATTAGGACCACTCCAGGGATGTAAGTAATATTCCGAAATGGGCATAGCTTATGCCCATACCTCTCAACCTCTAAGAGCAAATCCACTGGACAGGACATAAACCGTTGGGGGAACAAACAAGGACTCCATACCTCTCGACTGTCCCTGATTTCCAGGGACGTCCCTGATTTTGACTCAAATTCTAACTCTGTCCCACTTAATCCTTTCTAAAACTAGTGACTTTTGGAGGAAAGGTGGTGAATTACACGTAATGAATAATGACAACAATTAAGAGTTATAAACTTAATTTACCTCAGAAAATGTGTATTAATTTATATGCTCTGAGTCTGTCAATGTGTCAAGTTAATAGCACTAATATTTTAAATGTGTCCCTGATTGTCCCTGATGTTGTCATGACCTGTCCGTGATTCAGTTGATATTTGTCCCCAATCGTTTGAGAGGTCTGATAGGGACAGAAAGCACATATTCCACTTACAAACATAGAAAGATGATAGAATAATATGTATGCAGTAGCATGACTCGGCTGAAGGATGTGGGTTCCAAAACCCAATTACTTGTTTGTATTGAATGGTGTCAGTTCCTATGTATTAGCCAGTCAGGTGCAGATTGTAAGAGGAGCACACCAATAGTATGAATCAAACTCTGGACAGGCCGCGGATTCCATACAGTTGAATGGCATGCTTACGCCTAATGGGCAGCCATTCCCGATACTGTAGGCATGTAATCCGATGTAATAGGCATCACAATGTAATATCATAGTCCTCACTCCCACCCAGGGATGTGAGTGTCAAAGGCAAACACCAAATGCAGTGCATTTGCAAGTGCGGGAGCCAGCGGATGTAAGCCTGTTTGACCGCCGGTATGTGAGTATCATACTGGTGAAGCAATGTAGAGGCTAACTGAGTGTAAGAAACTGTAACCGGAGGTTAGCATTGCTTAGCTCTGCACAAACCCATGCACACACACTCACAACTGCTTTAAAGTGCCTTAATCACTCTGTATCCAATGGCCTTGTTCTGCCCAGTAACAAAATAAATGGCCTCTGCAAGGCTCGAAACCAGGACCATGCACAACACTGCCAATGTGATTTACCACTAAGCCATGGCAGATATACAGGCATTGGATGTTATCACAAACATATCATCCAGCACAGTCATTCAACAGTATAGGAAATGTATTCCATCATGTAGATGTATGTGTGTGTATTTATGTCCAGATATAGACACATACATATATATAGCTATATCAAGAACATCCCATCTGACAACAAAGCATTAAAAAGGAATGAAAAGGGAAACACCAGCAACGCCTGTATTATGTAGTGGTGTTGTCCTATGTAATATCAAGACTCCCTCAGACAGACATGTGTCATTAAT
The DNA here is from genome assembly GCF_019279795.1 of Protopterus annectens. Classification (NCBI taxonomy): domain Eukaryota; kingdom Metazoa; phylum Chordata; order Ceratodontiformes; family Protopteridae; genus Protopterus; species Protopterus annectens. The sequence goes on from NC_056746.1 coordinate 1,569,524,601, forward strand.
ACAGGCAAACATTTGTACATTGGCCAAATACATCACTCTGTGCATTTTGTTTACATTAACATAACAGTTCCTGTACAATCATTATGTGAGAACAGTACTCTTGCAAGGTGCTGTGCATGACATCATCATCATGAAAAAGGTAAATGGGGTAACCACAGAGGGACCGGTAGTGCCATGTGTACAATGGGGTCATCTGCATCACGTGTACCTGAAACTTTTAGGAGTCATGTGCATACCAGGATCATGTGCCTGAGAGACAGGGGTGAGAACAACTGGAGTATGTTGTGATACAAATTAAAAAGGTTACATGTGTCCATTGGACATGTGTGTGAAATGGACAGCTATGTATGTATACAGGCATTGGATGTTATCACAAACATATCATCCAGCACAGTCATTCAACAGTGTAGGAAATGTATTCCATCATGTAGATGTATGTGTGTGTGTGTTTATGTCCAGATATAGATACATACATATATATAGCTATATCAAGAACATCCCATGTGACAACAAAGCATTACAAAGGAATGAAAAGGGAAACACCAGCAACTCCTGTATTATGTAGTGGTGTTGTCCTATGTAATATCAAGACTCCCTCAGACAGACATGTGTCATTAATACAGGCAAACATTTGTACATTGGCCAAATACATCACTCTGTGCATTTTATTTACATTAACACAACAGTTACTGTACAATCATTATGTGAGAACAGTACTCTTGCAAGGTGTTGTGTGTGACATCATCATCATGAAAAAGGTAAATGGGGTAACCATAGAGGGACCGGTAGTGCCGTGTGTACAATGGGGTCGTCTGCATCATGTGTACCTGGAACCTTTAGGAGTCATGTGCATACCAGGATCGTGTGCCTGAGAGACAGGGGTGAGGACAACTGGAGTATGTTGTGATGCAAATTAAAAAGGTTACATGTGTCCAGTGGACATGTGTGTGAAATGGACAGCTATGTATGGAGCAAATGTTGTTCTAGGAACAGATTGGCCTTTTGTTTCCGTAAGGTGAGAGTGGGATGTGGGGGAAGGAAAGTAGGTATGCTCATGGAGGATAGGTTGGATAGGATGACAGATAAGACAGCATACAGGGTCAGTATATGACACATATGGGGGGTTACACCTTGGACAGGGAGGGGTGTTCGGCAGTCACAAGCCCATGATCCCCAAGATGGAAACAGTGGGATGGAGGCCCCCACCCATGGGCAGCCACCACTGCACCAAAACAGCCACAAAGGTGACTGTGCTGGGGGCTGTCTAGGAGGGGCACGGTCACCCTCTAAATGTTACACTCTGCCCTCGAGCTGGTGTATCTGGCCTTGAAACCCCTTACTGAGCACCCTACGCACCACGTCCAGGACTGTACAACAGTGACAAGTTCCTGTCTGGACCTTCTCCCTGGGGGGACAAGACCCATCCTTAGTGGCAGCTCCACCAGAAGGTGGTGCAGTGCCAACAGAGGTGGAGGTCCAAGGCTGGGCCCCAGATGTGCTGGTGCCCGGTGCCATAGCCAGCTGAAGTGGGACAGGAGGTTCCGCTGGGACCTCCAATCCCATATAGCCTATGGTGTTGCAATTTTAACACAAATATGGCTTAGTAATAGTCAACAGTATTCAGGATTACTTATAACAGCATACATAGATACGACCATCAACCCAACACAACAGATGGCATACATTTGCAGAGGGAGCACAACACATGCATATATACTGCATGACATCTGTACAAAGTATAGAAGACTTGTGACTGCAGCTATGAACAGTGGCCCATTATTGGCATGTCACTGTGAGAAACTCAGACAGTGACTGTCATACCACTGTTTGATGTGACATATGTCCAATCAGGGATGCAATGGCAGTAACGCTCATCGCTATCACCATGTACTGACTGCAATCCTCACACTATACTTCTGCAGTTTACAGATGTGTGTTCAATGAGTAACAAAAGAAACAAATGGTTCCACACATTGACCAGTCCACAGATGGCTCTACAGATGGGGCTTCCCTCACAAACAGAGCACTGTCTTGTCAGTTTTAAGACATGCAGAATAGCCATTACCACACACAACTTGTTAAACTGGCAATAGTCTCAATGAAGCATAGCTATACTTACATGCTGTAGTCATGTCTGGCACATCACCCTCCTGTCTTTAGGCTATTTTCCACTGTGTATGTTGTTTGAGGAATATCCAGATATCATCTGTGATGCTGTTTACCAAACACCAGATCCAGGTTCCACTCACAGCGACTGTCATGGGCAATCACCAATATGATGTTCCTAGATATTGTACTATGTTTCCATGTGATTGGCTATGGGAACATCACCACCGCTGTTCCACATGCAATTGGCTAGAGGAGGACTGCAATAGGTGCAGAGGCCATCACCTGATCATGACCATCACTTACAAAACAGAAGCTGCTGCTGAGCAGGTGGACAATTCCACATCCACTAGAGAGTATGTGGGAGGGACAGACAGAGGCAAAGTACATCAGAGAAGGGCTTGGAGACTAAAACATAAGCATCGTCTGTCACACACCTACCAGTACAGGGGTTCAAACCCCTGACTGACAAGCCATTACTATTACAAGTGCATGCAGTTACTCCATGTGCCACATAGCTGACGTGTTGGTGTGCTGTAAGAACATATATGTGTGCTGGTGAGTGACATCTGTAACAGAGATATAGTAGACATACATTAGGTGTAGCACGCATGGCTGTCCACATGAACAGATGTCATTGTCAACACAACCACACTCTCTAAGGGACTCAGACACATTGTCACACTTTGCCAGGCTCACAAATACACTTCCTAACTACTTAGTTTGCCACACTGCAGTAATGTACAGGTACTACATGCACCGCAGGGGATATCCTGAGGTTCTATGGGCTAGGTCATGTGAACATGTCTGACATCAGTCAGTATGCCAATGGGAGTTATAATGGGTGTGACTGTGGTTGGGAGCATCATAACCCACATGCAGACACAAGGTGCCAGTACTGACATGCATGTGTGCATTGCTTCATGGGTGTGTAGTGGTTGGCTGTGCAAGATGGCTGTACAAGGCTGAGTGAGGGATACTCCTTGGCATCATGCCACCCGACAATGGTGTGCAGTGTGGTTCAGGGATGTAGTGTCGGCAATGTCCCACACAATGGGTATTGTATGAACTGTCCTGTCATCCTAGTTACCATTGTGTATGGTCATTGCTTTGCAATGCATGCCATGTCTGTGTTTGATAGTCCATGACATGGACATTGCCTGGGATGTGCATGTCCCACAATAATGTACAGTGACATGTACAAATGTACCTGGTTTTGCTGGCACATGTTGTGTACACAGAATATTATCATCAGATATGCCAATACTGGCCTGGTGTGGCAGGACCTGCTAATAGACAGCAGGCTGACCCTACACCTGCATTGATAGCATGATACATGTATTCCCTGGTGTCAGTGGCATCTGTCCATACAGGGCATGAGTGTAAGGCATTGCATGGCCTTTGTGGATCACATTTGATGGCACCACATATGTTGCAGGCATCCAGTGGGGAACATAGTGAAGGCACATTGTCTGCAATTATTTGCCTATTGTGCTGCTGGACAAGGTGCCATACCCACTGCAGCCCACTGCAATCACACCATGCCTACTATCTGTTATCAATGTGCAGGGTAGTAGCAACATAGTGGGATATTATAGGCAAGTGTGTTTGTGTATGACACATGGGTTCAGAACGCATTTCGGGTAATAGTAGGGTTGCATACTTTGTTCACCAGGCCTTTTGCCAGATGTAGGGGCATGGCTTGCTAACACAGACCCTTGGCTGATTGACATCTGTACTCCTCGTGAGGTGGACATTGCAACATATAATACGGACACCATACAGGAAAACTACAAACATTGCTCCCCAACATGTCCAGTGGTTAGACACTCACAGCAAGCTCTGACTGTCAAACACACACACACACACACACATCTACCATATCTTGGAATAGAACCCCTGCCTGACTAGTTTATCACACTACAGCATTATGCAGTTACAGCATGCACTACTGAGTCTACCGGGTTACAGCAGTCCAAGACGTGTATTTCTAGGTTGGTGACATCAGCAGGATTGCCAAAGGTGAGTATGTGAATTGTAAAGAGTGTGCATACTCTAATAAGCATTGTTTCTTTCTCAGGCAGACACACACACACACACACACACACACACACACACACACACACACACACACACACACACACACACATTTGGCCTGTTTTGGAATAGAACCCCTACCCAGCTAGTTTATCACACTACAGCATTACACAGTTATAGCACGTGCTACAGAGTTTACTAGGTTACAGTACTCCCAGAGGTATATTTCTAGGTGGGTGACATCAGCAGGATTGCCAAAGGTAAGTATGTGAATTGTAAAGAGTGTGCATACTCTAAAAAGTCATCATTTCTTTTTCAGGCAGACAGACATACACACACACACACACACACACACAGTTGGCCTGTCTAGGATTAGAACGTGCCATGGAGATTACTGGGTTACAGCAGTCCCAGAGGTGTATTTGTAGGTGGGTGACATCAGCAGGATTGCCAAAGAAGGACATTTCAAGTGTACTGCGAGTTGTACATGTCTGTAACCTGCATGTACCCACTGCTTACTGTCACAAAACACATTTATACCTCTTACAACTGTCTTATTCAGTCCTAATTAACAATATCAACAAGGCTTGCAGGTCTTGAAATCTAGACCATGCACACTGAGGTCACTGGACTTACCACTAAGCCATCTGGGTTGTATACATTTTTCATGGATTTTATAATGCACATCTTACTACAGGTATTCCACAGTACTGAAAACAAATGGGACAGTCACTTTGTGTACATATGTACAGTACCCTTGAATGTACTGTACTCTGTGAAACAACAAAGACAAGTCTACATCTGTACAACTGTCATAACTATATTTATTTATTTATTTGCAGTTGGTTTACCAGGATAGTCCATTGGGCCAAATGAACCCATTTTCAATGGAGTCCTGGGGAGAAAAGCTCCAAAACTAAATAGGTTACAATAAGTTGTTCTTAATAGTTGCACAAATTATACTCTTATACAAAGGTTAAAGATACAGAAAAATAAATTGCAAGTAAATACTTAATAGATAATACAGACTAAAAGGAAATTTAGCATGAAAAATATTGAGAAATAATATCATATTCGGAAGCAGACACTTATGGGGTGTGGCTTAGAGCATTATTTCCAATTTTCATAGGGATAGTAATATGTAAGAGTTAGGGGTGAATAACAAGGAGTGTTGAAGGAGGAAACAGAGGAAGGAAGGAAGAAGGAATTTGCAATTAATATGTAAGAGTTAGAGGTGAATAACAAGGAGAGTTGCAGGAGGAAACAGAGGAAGGAAGGAAAATGGAATTTGCAAGAGTAAGTTATGTGGGGTGGGAGCAAGAGCATTCCCACTGGGATACAAGATGTGAATGAAGAGATCTTTTAAAAATAGAATGGTTGTGGGTGGTGCGAATGGAAGGTGGTAGGGATTTCCAAAAGCGTGCAAGGCCATAAGACAGACGATTTTTTCCTGGGGGACGAGTTGGTTTATATACTTCTAACAGATTTTGATTGTTGGATCATAATACTCTATCAGGAAGGTGCATTTTAAAAGCTGATGAAAGGGAGGGACAGAGGGAAGGGTTGAAAATAAGCTTATGTGCAAGATTTAGTTGAATATATGCGAGATAACTGGGTAGCTCTAGCCATTTCAGTTTTTGAAGAGAGGAACAGTGGTGTGTGGAGGACTTGTAGTTGGTAGTGAACTTGGCAATTTTGTTGTTAGCAAGAGGAAAGTTGTGTTTTTAGAGAGGACTGTAGATTAGTTAGGAGTGGAGCTCCATAGAGAAGGGAGGGGATGAGAAATGAAGTAGAGAGGGTGATTTTGGTAGCAGGTGTGAGATAATAATATTGTCGGTAGAGCATACCTAGTTTTTGATGGGTTTTTTTTATATTTAGCTGAATGTGAGAGTTAAATTTGAGCTGGCTATCAATTTGGACCCCAAGTAACTTGGTCTCTGACACCAGTTCCAGGGGTACATTATTTTGACTAGTGATGGAGAATGTGTTTATATCAAAAGATGTAGCCTTAGAGGGGGTAAATAACATTAATTTAGTTTTAGAGGCATTGAGTGCTAGGTGATTTGTTTTCATCCATTGCTCAGTGGTTGTAAAGGCATCCTGAGTCAGTTTTAGGAGTGAGGGGATAGAAGTGGCAGAGCAAATGATAGTAGAATCATCAGCATATTGGATGATATCTGAGAATGGGATAGAGTTGTGGAAATCATTTATAAAAATATTAAAGAGAAGGGGACCCAGTATAGAGCCCTGGGGTACACCAGTGGGGGTATTTAGAAATGAGGAGGTAGCCTAGTTCCATTTGACTGCTTGATACCTGTTAGATAAGTAGCTGGAGAACCAGTTCAGAGAGGAGGGGGATAAGTTGAGTTTTGAGAGTTTAGTTAATAGCAGGCTGTGGGAGATAGTGTCGAAGGCCTTGGAGAGGTCGAGTAGTAGGGTAGAAACAATTTGGCCAGAGTCTCGGGCTTTATTTATAATTTCAAGGAAGGAGAGGAGGGCAGTCATAGTGCTATAATTTGGTCTGAAGCCGTGTTGTGTGGGAGTTAGTAGGTGATTATCTAAGAGATGTGGAAGGAGTTGTAGTTGGATGCATTTTTCTAGGAGTTTAGAGATGGGGGACAGAATAGCGATGGGGCGGAAATTAGTAACATTGTTATTGTTGCCACCTTTATGTAAAGGTATGATAAAGGCCTTTTTCCAAATTTGAGGTACCATACATTTTTGGATAGAACGGTTGATTAAAATGCTAATGGGGTAGGAGATTGCTTCAGCAGCTTTGCTAAGAAAGTAAGAAGGGATATTATCAGGAGCATTAGTGCATGGCTTCAGTTTTAGAAGGAGTTTCTTTATAGCAGAAGTGGGAATAGGTTTTAAAGAGAAAAAAGGAGAGTGTGAAAAGGGGGAATTTGGGGCAGAAGAAGATAATGATGTAGTTGGAGTAGGAGAAGGAGAGGAGGGATGAGAGTTAGTAGATGGGAGTGAGGATGTAGTAGCAGTGCAGGGTAGAGTGCTGGTGGGGGAGGGTGGGGGAGTATTGGAGTAGGTAGTAGTGTTAGAGAAAGATTATGTTAATTTGGAAATAGAATCAATGAAAAAATAGTTAAATTGGGTAGCCAAATCTAGGTCAAGAGCGTTTGGGTCTGGGGTAGGGGTATCTGGTTTGCTGGGGTTAAGGAGAGTAGAGATACCTTTCCAGAATTTCCTGGGGTTTGATTTACTATTGTTTTGGAGTGTGGAAAAGTAATTCTGTCGATCGGAGATTATGAGCTTTTTTACCTTATTTCGAAGTATTTTATATTCATTATGGACTAGGGGGGATTTGTTTTTCTGGTAGTGTGCCCAGACTTTATCTCTGTGTCGCATAGATGCTAGCGTGCTTTTGGTTAGCCAAGGGGCTGTTTTAATTTTTATTCTTTTAGACCTTAAGGGTGCCTGGGAATCAAGTAGTTTTAGGAATATTGAGTTGAAATGGGAAACTGCGTTATAGAGATAATGTTTTAGACAATTCCAGTTAATTGCTTTTAGAGAGTTTGGGCCCCCAAAAAACACTGAAAGGTCCCACTGGACCCTTTTTAAACCCCATTTTTTTTTTTTTTTTTTTTTTTTTTTTTTTTTTTTTTTTTTTTTTAAGCCAAATTTTGGGTTTTGTAAATACAAACATGGTTTTTATAAAAGACATTTTAAGGATTAAGTATAAAAACGGGGCAGTTTTTGGTACAAGAAGTTTGAAGACTGTATTTTTAAACCAAGAAAGAATTTGAAAGAAATAAATTTATTTTGGTAGCCATTAAATAAATTTCATGGGAGTCCAAAAAAAATGCTAATTTTTTTAATTTTAAGTTATACCTTTTATCAAGGAAAGAACAAAAAAAATTCAAAAATATTTGAAAAGATAAAATTTTGTTTAAAAAATATCAAAAAACCTTTTGTTAACATTATTTAATTTTAAGGGATAGTTAGTGATTTAATAAAAAATTGCAGGGGGAAAGGATTAATTAATTTAAAGAGAAAATGAATAACAAAGATTAGGGGGAAAAAAGGGGAAGGAAAAGATAATTTGAAGATGAGGGGTTAAAAACATTATAAAAATTAAAAGAGACTTTAAAAATAAATTTTTTGAATGGAATTTTTTCCATGACACTTTTCCTAAAATTGGGAAACTTTAAAGATTTTGATTTTGGATATAAAAACCTTGGAAAGGTATTTTAAAATTAAAAAAAGGGGGGAAAAGGGGGAATGAAAATGCAGTGGGTTTTTTAATTAAGAAAGGGAGAGCCTTTTAGTTTAAGGGGAACGTGGTGGGGGTTGTAGGGGTTAATTTGGAATTTTTGGAAAAAAATTTTTAGGGGATGAATTTTGGGGTAGCCCAAAAGGGGAGGGGGAAATGAATGAGGATTTGAGGTTGAAAAAAAAACATCCCATTTTGAGGGGTTTTTTTTTTTTGCTAATGTGAGATTGTTTGGCTGCAAAATTTGAAAGAATTTCGACAATTTCCGGGGGGTAATTTAAAATTTTTTACCAGTGGAAAGGTTTTAAAGAAAAAAGGGGGAAATAAAAAATTTTAAGGAGTATGATTTTTTTAATTTGAGTGGGAAAGGATTGAGTTTTGGGATATAAGGGGAGACATGATAGTGTATAATATTGGGTGATTTGAAAGGGGATAGATTTGGAAATTTTTTATTATTAAAAGGGGGGGCCCCTATAAGCTTTAAACCGTGTTTTAAAATGGGGATACCTTTTCCAAGTTTCCTGTTGATTACTAATTTAAAAATAATTTTTTTAGATTTAGTTTACAGGGGAGTATTTTAATCATTATAAAACAATTTCCGAGTCGGTTTTATTTTTTTTCAAAAAAAACATTTTGTGCTTTTTGGGTCTGAATTTTTATTAGTAATTATCAAGGGAATGGAAAGAGTTAATTTTTTTGGAAAATACAAAATAATGTTTAGAAATTGTTATTTTCCCCCTTTTTGGGTTGAAAAGGTTTTTTTAGTTTTTTGGTAAATTAAAATAATTAATTGCTGCATTTCAAAAAAGTGAAGGATATTACACTTAGTCAGGAAAGAGTTTTTCAAAAGGGGGAATAGGAAAGAAAAAAAGGAATTAAAAGAATTTGAAAAAAATTGATTTGGAAAAGAGGGGGGTGAATTTGTGGTAGAACTGGGGGGAAGTTTATTTATTTATATATTTAAAAAAATTTGTTAATTTGGAAAAGAATCAATGAAAAAATAAAAAGGGGGTGAAATTGGGCAAATTTTGGGGTTGATTTTCTTTAAGAAGTGGGTCCCTTTAATTTTTTGGGGGTTTTGATTATTTTGTTTTGAGGGGGAAAAAGAACCCCCAATTATGACTTTTTTTTTTGTTTTATATTTTAGGATAATTTGTTTTTTTATGGTTTTCTGTTTAGAGTTTGGATGAAATTTTTTTTTATCAGCCTTGGGGTTGGGGGAAAAATTTTTTGGGAATATTGAGTTAAAAAAAAAAAATTTTTTACTTGTTTTTTTTGGAATTTTAAAGGTTGTTGGGTTAAATTTTTGGGTAGGATATTTATAATTAGATGAAGATGGGATTAGTAAGGGGTATTGGACAAAATTTAGAAAAGTTTGGGGTTCGTTGTAAAAATTAAAAATTTTGTTTGCTAGAAAATTTTTTAAGGGTATAATTTTAATATGGAAAAAAATGAGGGTTTTTATTGGTTTTATGGAAATGGGGGTTAATATTTTATTTGAAATGTTTTTGGTAATATTGTTGGAATGGATAAATTAAAATTATTTTTAAAAATTGGGGGATAATATTTTTAAAATTTAAGATGGGATGTAGTTTTAAAGTTTTTGGAATTTGTTTAAAATGTAAAAGGGTTAACCCCCAGGGGAAATTTTTTAAATGATAGATGGTTTTAAGGAATAATTTAATTTTAAAAAGGAACCTTTTTTAGAATGGTTTGGAAAGTTTATTATTATAAAAATATTTTAAAATATTTTAAAAATAATGGGTTGGTAGAATTTTTGGGGAACCCCTGGGAAGATGTCATTAAAAAGGAAATTAAAATATTAGTGGAGTTAAAATTTTTAAAAAGCTTAAAATATTTATTTGAAAGGAAAAATGTTTTAATAAATTGTATAAAAAGTGGTTTTTGGAAAATTAAAGTGGTGTGTAATATTTTTTTTTAATTTAAAATTTTTATTAAATTTTTGGGGTATTTTTTAAAAATTTAATATTAAACAAATAAGGGGATGTTTTTTTGGTTTAAGTAAGTTTTGGGGTATATTTAAGTACAAAATAATAAAAAATTTGGTTAAAATGAATTTTTTTTGGGTTTTAAAGGAATTACTAGGGGTGGTTTGGGGTTTTTTATAAAATTTTTTTAATTTTTAAATTATTTTGGGGTTTTGGTTTTTGGGGTTTTGTTTGGGATAAAGATTGTTTAGGGTGTGAAGTGTAAAACTTTTGCAAAAATTTGTGGTGCAGTTTTGGGTGAAAATATTTATACCAGCCATATTTTATTATTTTTTTATAATATTTTAATTTATAAAGCAAGTATGTATTAATATTTATTATATAAAATTATTTTATTTTATTATATATATACAACATGCCTGAACAATTTGGAACAAAGGTTTAAAGGTGGGTAAAAAAGCTTTTTTTTTATAAATTTTTTTAGTTAAAAAGAAATGGTTGTTGTGAATGTAGTTTGGGGTGGAGAATTTTCAATGTAACCCCCCCCAATTGGGAAGTTTATAGGGGATACTTATATTAATTTTATTAAATTAAAAATAATAACCAACGTTGCTTGTTATTTTTAATTTAATATTAAATTTTAAACACCATTCACCATTTGGCACAGAAGTTAAAAGACCGGGCCCGTTCACAAACAAACACCTTGATTTTATCAACTTCCAGAAAGGTTGTAAGGGGTATTTTGGAGAAATACAATTAACACCGATTCCATTTTGTGGGGGTGACATCACAACTTTACTTCCAGTAAAAAAGGAGGTTTAATTTTTAAAGGTACATGAGAACACAAAAGAGGGTTAACCAGTTCTTTTGCATTTAATTCCGGGGTTCAGGGTTTTCCCCCCTTCTTATTTCCTCTCACATCCTCAAGACATGCTGTAGGTGGATTGGACACTCTAAATTTGCCCTAGGCGTGAGTGTGTGCATATGTGTGCCTTCTGCAGGAGGTTGGGCACCAGGCTGGCAATTCGACACTGTAAAACTCCACTGCCAATAATGAACGGACAAGGTGATCCACTGTGGTGACCCCTAACCAGGAAACACCAAAAGAAGAAGCAGTTGACAAGGATAAAGGCCAATGCAAAAGGTGGTATCTCTTTGGAATGCAGCAAAACCCGCTGTCATGACAGGATGCAGACACAAATACACACACACACAACCACACTCAGCCATTTGCTGACACACACACTCAGGCATTTGCTGACACACGCACATAGTTGCTACAGTTGCCAGTGGTGGGAATCAAAATTCCTGCCTATCTACAGATCACTATTACAGTACTACGCAGTTACGAGATGCGCCACAGAGATTACACATTCCAAGGCAGTCAGAATGCCCTTCTAAGATTGAGGAGAGCAACAGAGATACTGACAGTCATGATGTACATAGCTGTAAACCTGTGTGTTTAAAGTAGGTGTCTATTACAACCTGTATGCACAAACAAGACACATCATCTGCAGGTAGTACATAGGTAGGCCTGAGAGGTATAGTTGTAGCACAACAAGAACCTGAACAGGAATATGCCATTCTGTGGAATGGACAACTACTGTCACTATACAGGGTTACAGTGTTCATGCTCATACACATAGAATCACAGAACTTGTTTGGATGCATTGACTCCAATTACACAAGGTGACAGTGGGCATGCTCATATACTTAGTAACAAAGAGTTTGCTTGGATGCACTGACTCATATTAAACAAGGTGGCAGTGGGTATGCTCATACACTTAGTAGCACAGGGCTGTTTGTTTGGGATGCACTCCGATTCTAGCCACAGAAGGCCACAGTGTGCATGCTCATACACTTACATGTACAGAACATGTTGTAATGGACTCCTATTGTAAACACACAGGCTTACAGCTATGTACATCTTACCTGTCAGTATATATGCACATCATACTGGTTTATTACCAGATACCTGTATGTGGCCCATAAATTATATATCTGTTTCTGTGCTGTGTGATACACATGCATACATGTACATGAAGTACTGACATATATATGTTAAGTATACACAATCATGCATGTGTGGATGTGACAGACAATAGGTTAACTGGGACACACAGGCTGATGCTACCTACAGCATGTGTCACACACCTTGCTGCCCTGAAAGGCATACATTGATAGCAGGTTGTGGACAGTGGCATTATACTTGGAACAGTGGTATGTGTAAGCATAATATATGAGCCACATTGTGTAATGGTACTGAGGTGCAGGTGTCAAGATGACCTCTCCCGGCTGTGTTAGCAGTTGTCATTATTAGCAGGACTGCTACACTAAGTATATCTCACATTGGTTATATACACAATGTCTGCTACTGTCCATCACCTTACATGTGGCATTTGCTGCCAAGCACATTACTGCCACTCGCAGTGATGTCATGGTATGAGTGGCAACTGCTAGACCAAAACAATGAGCCAATGTCCTGCTGTTATTATGAGGTTGTCCAGTGTCTGTCATTCCAGGCTGTCATGACTGAATGACAAGCCTTCGACACAGAGCACATGCATCCATGTTTCAAGTGAATGTGGATAATACCTAGGTCACATTTACTCATATAGTCGTATTCAAAGGCAAATGTCATACACACATAAGCAACACCCTGACACCTACAAGACAATTGCATTGGATGCTTATGCTAACCAGTGCTAGATGTGTGGCTTTTGTAATCCATTTGTTCAATGTAGAACCTACAATGGGGAATACTGACATCTGTGCAGTGAGGAACACCTGGCTGAAGGCTCTGTAGTGCACAGTTGCACTACCACCATATAACTCAGATCCAGACATGTGGGCCATAACACTGGTATGGACCATTACAGGTGGTGGTGTCCACATATTCATAAAGGCTACTCACATGTAAAGACCACTACTCTGACATAACTCATCACAGATGAGTCAGGTACAGGTGACAGTGGCAAACTCTGCATTCTAGGTTGTATTCTCATATACATCCACCACCTTGTCCCGAGACTACCAACACACATCCATATGTGGTATGACATAGTATGGTAGACCACCAGATAACCTTCAATTGGTGGACTACACCTAGGCCTACATCAACTGTGCAAAGTGCCCATATACAGACACAGCTGCATAATGTGTTATGCAATGCAATAATGCCACTGTTTGTAACCAGCTCAGTTGTACACATACCAGGATCCCTCTGATGTTGTCAGCATTAACACAGTCGACTGTTGCTGTAGACCAGTAAACAACACCCTTGTGGTTGGATATGACCTAACTGTACCTGCCCTGGATATGTACATCCCACACTCATACAACATAAATGACATTACCATAGCATTTGTTATCCTTTCTACATACAGGTGGCTACAGTCATTACACACATGCACATGGCAGATAGCATGCTAACAGTACATAAGGTTTGATATCTATGATAACATAGGTAATATTCCCTCTCTACTGGTCACCTGTGACACCTACCATATCATACAACAACCCATGTGGCATGTATGTCATTAGACATGTCCACCCAATACAATGATTACAAACATACCCAAATAAAAGGATTATAGGACCTACACAAGGCCTGTATTGACAGACTCAGGAAAATCCAGCTCTGCTCTGCATGTTCCTGAGTAGTCACAGGTGATATGTTCATGACATGTACAGCCATGTGTGCCCACGGCTCCTACATATACCCCATGTCAACAACTCAAGCCATGCATGCTATGTGCTGTCTGGACATTAGCCTTAGTACTGCAATAGCCAAAACGTGCTAGGGTGAGATGTTTACAAGCCACAGACCTCACACATGCTTGAATGAGTGTACTGCCTAGCTCTAAAAGAGCACATTGCAATCACTCTTCCAGTAAACATGAGGTGTGTGTGGCAAATATGATGTGCTCACTGTTGACCATTACAGTGCCCTGGCTTCACTATGGCACTGTCAAGTAACAGTTTGTAGGAGCATGACATGGAATAATGTTGTGTGTGTCTTGCTGATATGTGCTGTTGTCATATATGTACACTTGGCTACTCGGTGAAGGTGGTTGTGTGCTACAAGTACATGAATACAACATCCATTATGGTGTAATGCTCGGCTATGTTTCACACATGGCATGGGGAAATGTGGAATGTATCCTCTTGACCTGCTAGTCCACTTACTAATGTAGACCGCATATGTGTACATGTATTGATGTTTGTTTAGATTCCATGTGTGTGCAGTGTCTGATGTTTGAAGGTGACTGTTGTCTTAGTACATCATGCTGTTGCAATACAGCCTCAACATTGCCAAATGTATATGATGATATGCTCAAAGTTCAGTAAGTTGTACATGAGGTATGGACAGATGTTTGGACATGACTACTAAGTGGTGGGGCTACTTTGCAGATGAATGATTACTGAGGACAGCTCACTGGTATGTTACAACCATTCCTACAATAACCTGTGTAACTGCTAAGGTCTGGTTTTGTTAAATGAAGTGGAAGACAGACAATGTAGAATGCAGTAAGGGTGACACTGAAGGCAAACATCTTGACACATGTAACAATAATACCTCCCCTGTGCATATATTGTGCATATATCAGCACAGATGGCAAAGGAAAGAGTCAGTCTGCTCTGTAACAAATGCAATAGTGCTGTACTTCTGTAATACCTATCATGAGATAGGCAGGTGTTTGATTCACAGTTCTGGCACATGTGGGTCTGTGTGTGCCCATATATGTCACGTATGGTTGGGAATACATCCCACATGTTTTTCACTCTCCTGAACACTGTTGTTGACATCAGTACAGAGTGAAGTGTAGAAAGAAAGGCATAGGCAGGTGGTTGAACTTCACACATGTCAAGTGTCTGTATGTGTGACATAGCTGTATATCTTTGTGAATGCCGCAATATGTGTGTGTGTGTGTGTGTGTGTGTGTGTGTGTGTGTGTGTGTGTGTGTGTGTGTGTGTGTGTGTGTGTGTGTGTGTGTCCGTGTGTATGGCTGTCCGGTCCATGGAGTGAGGCTGTATTTTACCATAGTGAAATGTTAATGCCCCTCGCCCGATCCACTCAATGCAATCTAGTATCCCTGTTGATAGCATCAATTTTAGACGGGCATTCTAACCACCTGTTAACATGTACACCCTGGGGTGTGACATGTTGTTACATAGCCTACTGATGAACCCCCCTCCCCACATACACTCACTGCACTGTAGTATCCCTGTCAATGTCCTTGATCTTAGGCCATTCCGACTAACTGTACATGTGTAATCTCTGTGGCTAATCTTGTAATTGTGTAGTACTATAATGATGATTTGCACATAGGCAGGGGTTCTCATCCAAACACTGGCAACTGTGTGTGTGTGTGTGTGTGTGTGTGTGTGTGTGTGTGTGTGTGTGTGTGTGTGTGTGTGTGTGTGTGTGTGTGTGTGTCAGAGTGTATGTTACTGTGTCTGTGAATCCTTGAGTGTGTGGGTGTGTCTGTGTATGCATCCTGTCATGGCAGCGGGTATTACTGCTTCCCAGTGAGAAGCCATCTATTTCCACTGGCCTTTACCCTTGTCATCCGCTACACCACTCTTTTACCTCCTCCCCGCACCAGGTAACTATACTTGTGATGTCACCAACTATGGATGTGACGGCTCTGAACACAGTAGCTTACTACACAGCTATCATGCTCTTGGATCATTAGAACAGTAAACATAATTAAAACATGGGAGATTATAACTGTGATGTGGAAGCTACAAAGTGCATGCAGGTATTGTCATACAGACTTGTGAGTAGTCAACATGTACATATGGGACACTAACCGCAAACACTGACATCCCCTGGCACATGCAACTACACCTGAAAGAGGAAGGCAGAACATTAAGATCAACATGCTGTTAGTGTTGTTCCACATGATATATACTGTCAAACATACAAAATGCATTCTAAAACTGCAATACATGGTATGCCTGCTGCCTGTCAACACTACTCAACAATATTAATCTACAATTGTCTACCTAGTATGTTCACCCTGTGCATCAGACCATATAAGCATGTCCCTGCACCAATGGTGTGGATGATAGGGATGTGGCACAGGCATCATCATATGCACAGGGTGATAATGTTTGCCAGAGGCCTAGGTTGCGCCATTGGATGACATCATGTGTGTGTGTGTTAGGGCCTGTGATATCATTGGGCATGTGTGTGTGTGTGTGTGTGTGTGTGTGTGTGTGTGTGTGTGTGTGTGTGTGTGTGTGTGTGTGTGTGTGTGTGTGTGTGTGTGTGTGTGTGTGTGTGTGTGTGTGTGTTGAGTTGCTCTACATTTGTTTTTGGTGTCTGTGTGTATGTATGCATACAGGTCTGGCATGTGGCTGGCCTACACAGGGGTATTATTGACAGCTGCAGACTGTACAAGGCAGGTTTCACAGTTCACGGTGTCTGGAGATGGCCACGTGACCTGCTCCTACCAAGGGTTGCACAGGCAATACCAGGCAGAGGTCCAGATTGGGTACTGTCTGATGACACATGTCCACTGGAATTGTGTCCCTGTTGGGACCATCCAGGACCACATGCACATTTCCTGCTGTGTCCTGGTGTGTACTGCACAGCACCAGCTACACTGCAGCTGCTACCACCACTATGGGAGTGGGCATGTGCAGTAGCATGTTCATGTAGACCTTCAACAGGTGATGTAGCTGACCTACATCCATGTGCCTGATGCCTTACTCCCACCAGATGTTCCAGCACATACATTCCACTCTCAAGGATTAACATGCCATTGTCAAGAACTCCCACCATGTCACCCAATCATCTATCCAAAAAATCTGTAAGATGATGGTGAGCATTTGCAATTGCCTGGATGTTGTCAGTTAATGAATGGACAACAGACCTCTGAAGCCGCAGACCTTCTCTGTTGTGCCATTCAGCACATGCCTGTACCTCCATTACAGCCTGAAACATGCGTCTGATGACTCCAGCTGATGTGCTTTGTCTTGCAGGGGCATGTTGGCCAGTGGTCCTCCTATGAGCAGCACTGAGCACATGCCTGTGTGATACATCACCAGTCAGTTGACTGGGATCATGGTGTGCAGGCACACCTTCCATAGTCTCCACACTTCCCTGTTCCATGCTACCACCTGCCAACTGTCCTTCCTCTATGGCTATGTGTAGGCAGGGGAACTGTGTGAGAGGATGAGGGGGATACAGGTGGAATGGCAACCAATGGCACAGATTCAGCCCCTGACAACCCTACCTGTGCCTCAGTCATACTTTCATCATCACTGCTAGAGTCTGTGGGGACACTAACATCAGGTGGACCACAGGAGGGCAACGCACCTACATGAACACCTGTGAGGGGAAGACAACAACTGTACATTACAAGTTATACCACACAGACACACACAGGCATACACAGACACATGCTATGGCACCCAACGACATGCAACATGCAGGTGATATGGCAGATGGCATTCAGCTTAGACAATTATAGTGGTAGTTATCATACATCCCTGAGTTGCACACAACAGCATGCATGTGTTATAGCAGACAGCATGCACCTTACACAGTTATAGTGGTGGTTAGTATACATATCTGTATTGCACCATTTGCGTTAGTAGCTTATGCCCTATGCCTGCAACACAATGCATGCACTATGCACTGTTGCACCATACTGCCATGGTGTGTGCAACATACACCACATTTTAACAGACCATTGCTGACCTTTGTACATATGCCACTGATGCTTTGCACTGGCCACTGCCCCTATGTGTGAGAACAAGAGCAGAAGGATATGTCGACTGAATACTATGTTTGCCTGAGCCCTAGCTTGCATATCTCCCCCAAAGCAGGGCGTGTCTGTTCAACATTATTCTGCCTGCCCCTGAGCTGAGTCTACAGACATTGAGCATGTGGCTGTACACACATGTTTGACATGGTTGTCCCTACTTTGCAATGGTGCCACAGACCAGCACAGGTTTACAGTACACCGGACTGATGTGTGGCATATGACCTTGCCAATCACATGTAGTATGACATGTCTTCTGCTGACGTGTTGAATGATATGCATACATGTGTAACACAATGGTGTTTTTTCCAATCTACAGTACAGTAATGGTGTCCCAATGCAGGGACATGTTATACTAACATGGACCTTCAGCTGACACAATGTTGTCTGTCCGCCCTACAAATATGCAGTGACATACTGCACATTGTGCTGATGTGCATAGCCATTCAGGGCATCATGTGGCTTCACTATTACTATACAGTGTGAGTTACTGACACAGTTCATAGCCATGACTGTGTTCACATACAATGCATATCTAATGTGGAATGTGACCACGTCACTGAGGTGTATACACACTAAACCCTAATGTGGAATGTGTGACACAGGTCACAGAAGGGTATACAGATGACACCCCTGCACATCTGCAACCATATTACTGATGCCTGGCAACAATGCCCACACATGGCTAACTTAGCAGTACTCTATGTCCCACATGCCATCTGTCTACCTCACACACATGAGGAGCAGGCATGACAGTGATGTCTGACACCAGTAAGGTGAATTTACTGTATCTGTGGACTGATGTGTTTGTACATGTATGTTGTGCAAAACATGTATGTATTTGGATAATGTATAGGTGAATGTTTTCATGTCGTGACACACTCAAGATGTTCAAGACATGTTATGTGGTGGTTTCATGTTATGCCTACACAAGCTGTGCACAGGCCTGTATGATGTTTAGTGTTTCACATCTGCAATATCACCATTACACAAAGGCCATAGTTGTATTTTGTTGAGCCAATGTACAACAGGGTGTACACACATGTACATCACTTCTACTGTGTGTGTTGCTTCATGTCTCTGACCATACTCCACGGTCATGTGTACAGATGTTCTGTCCAATGGTTGTGATGGCCATCTATTTCACATGTCAGTGTTATCCCATAAGACATACACCCATAGATGTCATATGCTCCACTGAGGACAGGGTTATGCAGACAAAGGGTGGTATGTATGGGATATGAGATATCATGTTTTGCAGGATAGCTGAGCAGTGTTGCAGTCAGCCCACTACATGTCATGGACATGTCAGATAGCACATGACATTGTGTGACATTCATAGCAAGCGTATAATCCACAAGGGTGTATGCTGTGGGCCGGTCATACTCCAGCTCCAACACATTTAGAGTGTGTGCACACATATGCACTCTGTACAGTACTGTTTGTATTCCCAACATGTGTAATGCTGATATGTAGTACCTGTCCCTACAGTGAAACACACCTCCACCATTGTATTCACAGTTGTCCACACATCTGGCAATGATATTTTGGAAGGTTTAGTGTAGGTGTTTCATATAGTCTTCAATTCTTTCACATGGGTAACCACTGTGATGCATTGCAGGTCTGACCGGTGTCTATTAACAGGACCACCATACATTATGTGTACATGTGTTATGACAGATAACATGCAATTAATATGATCTATGAATTATCAAGCCTGGTAAATAATAACAAGCTCACCTGACACAGGCTGCTGTCACTGCAAAATGCCAGAGGTACCTAAACAGGAGTGTCACAGCAGTAAGATCATTATCCACACCTGTGTGATAGCTACAGGGTGCATTGTCCATGTTAGCACATAAGCCAGTACAGTACACTATACTATGGAGTATGCACATTGGTGTATACATAGAGTAGCAGACTATAGTATGTGGCATGTGTGCATACATTCCTTGCATATGATGTTACATTACATATTGTACAGTAACACATGTAACTATGTGAAATATAGTTGTGTTATATGTGCAGTACTGACTTACCAGGCAACTCCAGGCTCAGTGGTTGAGAGACACCCACTTCCACAATACCAGCTAAAGCTTGTGGATGGAGGTCCGCAGGTGTTCCCAGGTTGGCCAGTAGCTCCTCGGTACATGTGAGTGGGGGCTGGGTGAGTGCCCCCCCACCTGTTGCACTTTGTTCCCTTGTGATTGCATTAGCATGCTGTTTCACCCATCTTATGAGGTTGGTGCAGTGTCAGCGCATCTGCTGATAGGTGTGATTTTGACCACCAACATCATTTACCCTCCTATGGAGTTCCTTCCACAGGGCATCCCGCTGCTGTGTATCCTGTGGCACATGGCTAAAGAGTGTTGAATGGTTGCCATGGAGGTATGGGATAAGGACCTCATCCTCCTAGCGGGTGAATGCTGGCAGCCTGCTACATGGCATACCTGGAAGACATAATGATGGAGACAGGTCACAGTAACTCACAGAGAAGTACAAAAGTACAGCTGAACATACATGTGTATCACATTTATTAAGATTACAAATAAGTCTTTGCAAATCTACATGACATTAACACCACTGACATGTTTAAGTCACACACATTTAACACTTACTGGTGAGGTGATGTTATCACCATATATGTGCGTGTCATGTGATGACATTGCTCATACTCCATGTGGATGTTGTCTTGATGTGGGCATGTCTGTTTGCCTGTATTGGAGTCTTTACCTATCAGCACATGCCTGGATGTGTTCACATTAATGCAATCGACCTTAGTGCTGTGCATATGTCACATATATAGTCATACATAGCCTTTAGGGACGTGACCTGTAACCCTGCAGACTTGATCACAGAATATTTTACATGTATGTGTTTTGCCATATACATCTACATGGCACTGTACAGCTGTGTAGCATCCTGCCATGTATTGCCTGTGTTGTACATGTGAAACACATGGGACAATAGCTAGCCTGATGGCATTTGCAGGGTTGGATATCAACTATAGCATGTATGGTCATAGTGAACTAGTAGGCTATATGGCCTGGGCCATTTATAAGCCTAGGCAGACAGGTTACCTAGCTGTAGGCAACAGACAGGTAAGTTTCAGTGGCCAGTTCAAGCAGTGCCACAGAACTGATCCACAGGGTTACTGATATATTTGGCATGTGGTCATCACACCATGTCACAGAGATGGGCGATGTGCAGCTTCACTGGACAGGGATGCATAGTATGGCAAGAGTATGTAAAGTGTATGGGGCAGAGATCTGTCAGGCATGTTTGATCCTTGCACTAGAAAGGTGGATGTCAATGAAGTATGTGTTTGTTTGGGATCAGGGTGTGTTAAGTGTAGCATGTCCAACATCTCTGGGTTGGACATGGCTTTATTCAGGGTAGGCTGCATGCTACATAGTGGAGCTAGGGATTGGGAAGGGCTGTGTAGGCCATCTACACATAGGCAATAACCCTTAAAGGAAATATATGATCTATATGGGTCACATGAGTGTTGAGTATGGCTGAACAATTATCTCTGTATTCATGGATGGCACCCTGTTATGATTAGGGGTGCCACATATGACTACCTGACTGGTATTGTGAAGTAACCATCAAAGGAAAGACTACTCTCCAGCTGCATCCCATACACACACAGTTGCCATTATGTTAACCGCTGCCTAGGTAGTAGTTCATGGGTGCAGGGTTTTTAACATAGGGGATGACAATGCAATACTTAGCTGTCAGATTGTGGCCATACGTCACACACCACACATCTGACACACAAGGCCCTTCTGTATGTTGAACACAGCACACATTGACTCAACTATTGCTCCTAGTTCATAGTCATTTGCAAACATCAATAGGCAGATGCCTACTGTGTTAGTGTGTGTGTAGGGTTGCCACCTTTTCAAATGCCCAAAGTGGGACAATTGTGGTACAAACATCAGATTTTGCAGGTCAAAACATACCCATGGCCATTACAAGGGACAGAACTTCACTTTTTTACCTAAATAAAAGCTTATTCTTGTAGCATTTTAGTTGCTTATTCTGTTTCTTATAACATTTAGGTGTTTCAGATACAGAATAACTGTTTTATGCGACCATTACATAAAATATAGGAAATATTTTTGCCCTAATACCTCAGGACATTTGCCATTTTTACATTTTTTTTGCAGGACACAACTGCCCAAAGAGGGACTGTCCCTCACAAAGTGGGACAGGTGATAACCCTATCTGTGTGGTATAGATAACAAAGAGGGGGAGTACCAGGAATGAACCCTGTATTACTGTGGCTGGCACTTGTTTGATGTGCATGTATTAGTCAGACACCTTCTGTAGTGTTGGTTCTGCCAGCAGTCCAGTTGCCAACCACTCCTGTGACATAGGAATATACACCTATGACTGTCCAGTGCAGTCATGGTTGTAGACTGGACTGCCTTCCTGCTTACCCCTGTAGCTGCATCCCAGACAATGTGTGGGGTGTGGTGTTTGGTGGGTTTGACAGTGTACATGGCATAGAGATTACATTCTCCCAGGATGGCCACATACACAAAGCTGACATTAGTAAACACCAGTAGCTGACTAGTGGACATGCCTGTATGAGCATTCAGTACTACAAGTACCAAGTACTGTATTTAGTTTACTTATTGCTTATGAAAATGTTTTAGACAGTGATGCTCACATGTAAATATTTGTGTTATGGACGTGACAGCACTGGCTATTACTGAAACATTGTAGCTACCTTTAGCAGCAATCCTCCTCTGAGGAGCACATCACATCCTGATAGTTGATTACAGATGATGTAAGTGTCTACAGGTCTGTTTCCTTCTCTGGGTATGTACTCACATATCCACCAGGACCATGAGCTCTGATGGGCACAGACACCCACTCCCCAAACAGAGTCATGTATCAATAGACTCTGATGCCACTATCAACATGATCAGGATATAATCAGATAGTGTAAGCCATCATCTATGAAGCAGCGATTACACATGGGCAGCAGTCTCCTACATATTACACTCCTACTGCAGATGTTACACTGGAGTTAAAGATGATATGCAACCTGTTTCATTACCAGTACTGTGCACTACCTTACAGTATGTGCAAGTGGCTGTTAGGTTGGCAATGAGAGGGTATGCTACACAAACTTGGTATTTCAACCAGTGTGTCTCTACTCTCAATATCCACTTTATGTAGGCGTGCATATAGCCATTTGGTCCAGCCCTGTAACAAGGGTCACTACACATTTGCATAACATGTACACATGCACAGCTGTTATTGCTTGCAAACAATACTAGAGAGGTGGCTATTACATGTTTTATGTGCTGGATAGTTCCCTAGCTCTTCCAATTATTTTTGCTATCATGCTGCTAAACTGTCAGATGAATACAAGTGATATGTATCCTGTTATTGAGTATTGTAATTGCCAATAGACATAACTACTGTTTGCATAACATAACATAACTGCTATGTAGAACAAAATACCGATCTGCCTAGAATACTGTACATTACACAGTTATTGGCACAATATCTCACAATACAAACCATATTTGCACAGTAAGCCCACCTTTGACATGTTCATCATACTTATACACCCATACATATGTCGACTGTTACAA
>NC_056746.1:1569553314-1569603314 GCF_019279795.1 Protopterus annectens
GCGAGTGTTAGTTTAAAAAACACTGTAATCACTAGACAAGAGGAAGACTACATTTCCATTTTGATAGTCAGCTGTAAGCCATGATGGAGTCTCAGTCAGCCTTATTATTGCGAACAGTTGGCAGGTAAAGACAGCTCGCGCGTTGACTTTTTAAACACTAAATATCTCGAGTTGGTTGTCGCCGCTCGCTGTTTGAAATGGTTTAATGATGTAAAATGACTGGTGATAGCTGGCAGAGTGGCGTTCCTTCACGAAAAGGAAAGTTTCATTCAGCTGCTTTTGTCTCTAGGTTTGTCTGACACTCGGGCCGATATGTTGTGAGTGTCTGCTGTTTCATAGGAAGTGATATTTTGAGTAAAGGCATATAGTTTGTCTTTAGTATACTTTATTAATATGAGTTGTCTTTTTTATTTGTAATGTGCTCTTTTTTTTTCGTAAAAATTGTTGCAGTTTTCAAACATTGTGAAGTTTTCACTAAGAGTAGGAATACTATACTTGAGGCTTATTTTTTTTTAATGTTTGCCTTTTATGTTTGAGGGACCTGGTGCCCTTTATCTTGAAGGGGCGGGCGCCTGCTTATTATTTTTCAGTTTATATTTCTGTTTATTTTGTTCTTCTTTGTCCCTCCTGCCCTTTGACAGACAGTTGGACTCGGTTTAATTTGACACGGCCCAAATTTACTGAGCATCGCAAAGACCTCCTCTAAATAGACTGGATCCATGTGCTACTACTACACTGTTTTTAAAGAAACAGTTACAAACTGGAAGCAGTTTGAGTTCGGATTACATTCTGGTGTTACATGTATGTGGTGCTTATGTCTTTTTTTAATTTTTTTTTCTCCCTTCGCTATGGGCTTTACCCCCAGACGCCTTCCTTTGCTTATTTAAAGGATGGTGGAGTGCCATAAAGGTGCCTTTTCAGTCAGGAATTTGTTACAAGAAATAAAAGTATTGTGTGTGCACTTTTGAATGCAGTATTACATTATAGGTGGTAGCTGATGATTAGGAGTTTAGCTGGTGGTTAGGAGTTTAATAGTGTAGTTGCAGTCGCTCTTCTAGATCAAGAAATCTGGACTAAGGTTACTACCTGGCCCACTTTGCTAGGGACAGTCCCATTGGGCAGTTGTGTCCTGCAAAACAGTTGTAAAATGGCAAATGTCCTGAGATTTTAGGACAAAATTATTTTCTATATTTTATGTAACTGTTGCATTTTAATCTTTAATAAACAAAAATTACTTTCACATTTGAAACATCACATAAATTTTGCTCATACTATTTTAATAATTCTGTGAGAAAGGAAAACATGGAGTAGAAATGAAACAAAACTGCTAATAATATATAACACATCCCCTGTCCCAAAAGGCTTTCTTTTTTCACAGAAGGAGGACATGTTCTAACTTTGTTGCATGGACAATGATGGAGTCATATTTGTACTTGCTTTGGAGTGACCTGAGTGCTTGCATTATGTGGCAGATCCTGGCACCTGACAGGCAGCTTACAGTGACCTTCTCCTTGTTCAGTCTGATAAATATTAAGTTACTCAGCTACTATTTATGAAATAGATGTTTGATTTCAGTTGCCATGTGCAATTAAGACTTTCCTGTAGTAAATTATTGCACTATTAGAGGATTAGACCCAAGGTTTGTACCTGTTAATTTTTTTTACAAATAAACTAAGATGTTAGATTTAACTGTTTTTTTAAATAATTAGAATGAGATATTATGCATTTAGTAATTTATTTATTTATTTTGCAAATTCACCTACAATACAGCCACATTAGTCTGCATAAACCTGGTGTGTCTTGTTTTTTTTTTTTTTTTTTTTTTTTTAATATGTGAGACCTTTTTTTTTTTTTTTTTGGTCCTCACTTGCCGTTTGCTCCCAGACCATTTCTGTTGACTCAATGTGGCCCTTGCAACTGAAAAGGTTGGACACCCCTGCTCTAAAGTGTAGGCCATCACAGCCATAATATGTGAATAAACAGACTTTCAGATCACAATATACAGTAAGAAATCAACATGTAGTCAGGAAACAGTTAAGTACAGCAAGAACATACAGAACACTGATACTTAGTCACTCCAAAAGCCTATCTTGGAAGCTAGAAGACTTGTATAAGTTTAAGGCTTTCTATTGCTTACCAGTAGGTTACCTGCAGGAGAGATGAGAAACAAGCACATATGGGAAACATGCATGCAACAATACCATACTGGCTTATGTGTCAGCCTTAGGCTTCGGAATACTGGCCAAGGCTATTGGCGCCCACATGGTGCCTTTTTTAAGAGAGTCTCAAAGGTGAATACCAGCTCCATAAACAGCACAATAGTAGAATCAACGAGGGTTATGCTGTTCAACACCAGGGGTTGTGTTCACAACATGCATGCACTCACAGCACTCCTCAGGATGGACAACGTCAACATCTGTGCAGTAACTGAGACTTGTCTTAAGGCTCCTGAGAGTACATCTGCACTACCAGACTACAACCCATACCACACATTTCAGCCACAGAACATGGACTGACAGACATGTAGGGGTGTATCTATATTCATCAGGGATACCTACACCTCCAGGTTAGTGGGCAGAATGATACCTCTGAGATCATCCATGTGCAGCTAACATCAGCCACAACTGCAGTGTAAACTGTGGCCTGCTACAGATCACCCTCCATGACCCAGGACCACCACTCCACCTACCTGGAGACAGTGGAGAACATAACAGTCCTAACTCACACCCTGGCATTGGTCAATGTCAACTACCATACCATTAACTGGGACACTTACTCAAATACTCACTTCCAGGCCCAGCGATTCCTGGAATTTATCACCTCATATGCCCTGTATCAGGTGGTAACCTCCCTAACAAGGGGTGGAAACATACTAGAAGTGGTCATCACCAACATGGGCAACAGGTGCACCACAGCAGAGGTTAACCGGTCACTGGTTAGATCTGACCATGAACTATTCACTGTTTCCACACCCAAACATCTCCCCCACCCACAGAAACCACAGTATATACCTTTCCTACAGCTAAATTTACACTACTAGTGACAGGGGTGGGGGGTTTCGCAGCCCCCATGCTAAGGGGAAACACAGCTTAAGATATAGACAGATTTACAAATGCAATCTATAAGCACCTATACGGATGTATGGATTGTGCCATCACTGGTAAACCAAGACTCACTCCTCCTAGACAAGGACAACAGTCTGGTGGACCCCTGCAATAAACAAGCTATACTACAGAAGTAGGGCAGTGTTCCAGACAAACAGCAAATCCCACGAAGGACAGACATCCGTGACCACTATTAGTATGATACGTAGGTCCCTCATGACATCATCCAATGCTAACATCAGCAGGAAAATACGCAAGGATTCAAAAGGTAACCACAAAGCCTTCTTTCGCTATGCCAAGGATCTAAGTGGTGACACACAGATTTGCACTGTGCCAGTGAAATATAGCACAAAATATGCTGACCCTACTGATATTGCCAACATCCTTGCAGATACATTCAGTGCATACTTCACTCTCTAAAGAGCCCACAGCACTACCCGAAAGGTACAGTATCCCACACATCAGAGACACACAGGTTGAAATGGCCCTCTCTAACAGCAGAACACAGCGTCAGTGAAGGCAGATGTTGTCCCAGACTGTACAAGACAGCCTGACCCCCCCCACCTAATTAAGCTTTTCAACTTCAGCCTCTCCACAGGCTACATGCTCATACAATGGCACGTGGCAAAAGTTATTCCACTCCATCAAGGTGGAATCACAACTGACCATGGTAACTACCACCCCATAAGCATGACTGGCCTGGTCTGCAATGGTATGGATTACATCCTCATGGCCCTCATTAACAAAGACATTGGTAACCTCCAAACATGTGACCCAACCCAGGTCAGCTTGGTTGAGTGCAGTTCATGCCTACTGAACCTGTTTGACGTCTTACATACAGTCACCAAGACATTAGATGACAGGAGAGCTGGTTCACACATACGACCTGGACCTCGCCAAGGCTTTTGACACCATGCCTCACTCAGGTATTATTGATAAACACACCAGCCTGTACATACACCCATACATCACAGGTTGGGTTGCCAATGGGCTTAAACACAGAACCCACATGGTACGACTAGCGGTCTCCAGGTCCAACTCTTGACCAGCCATGACTGGTGTCCTACAGGACTCAGTCCTGGGAGCCCTACTGTTTGGCATATACTTCTCAGAGGTACAGACAAACACAGGTAGACTACGGCAGACCATGTTTGGCAATGACTGCAAACTGGGAGCCATGATTGTTAGTCCAGCTGACACAGACATCCCTCAAGGGGCCTCACAGAGACCGACACAGGGTGTCAAAGTCATGGCCTCCAGTAAAGTGCCACTAATTGCATGGTCATTCCATTGTGGAATATTAAGCACCCACATATTAACACATAGGTGGCAGCCACTTTAATACAGATGAGGTAATGGGGTCTCTGGGGACTAAAGTAAATAGTGATATCCCCTTTGACAATCACATCTCCAAAGTAGTTAAGACATCCTTCTATGTAGGCCATCTGATTACTAAAGGGCTCCCATCTGGACATACTGGGGTTATAGTGCCCCTTTACTCATCACTCATCAGTCCCATCATAGGGTATAATAATCCATTTGGGATGTACCTCAGAAGACACTTTCAACAGCTGGAAGGTCCATGAATGTACCTCGCCAAGGGGATTACTGGCCTCAAGCATATGGCCTATGCAGCCAGACTGAATAAACTCCTGCTTTACTTAGTGGCATCTTGTTTACCCAGAGATGATCTCTGCTAGCCAACACAGCCATGTTGAACTCAGGCTTAATGGATATGCTCCACCTATGGGAATCCATGTCACAGTGAGCCACACACTATAGTGAGCTGAACCTTGCCACAACAATAACTGGAAGATGCTGGAGGGAGGGATTCCTGTCACAGACACTCCCCATACTTTGGAACAACATTCCTAACTACATTATTCAGAGTCCCTCACTAACACTCTGCAAGAGAAACCTTGAAGAGTGGATGGCAAACAGTAGATGCACCCCAGGGATCCCGCCATTGGCTCTGCTCTACAGAGGGACTGTTAATGTATCAATGGGGGTGGCAAAAGCTGACACATTTTGGCTAGGCTTATGAATGGCTTTTGGCAGTTGGCTAAGTACCTACCTATGAACCTATATGTACAGTATCAGCACATGCTGACAGCTTAATTTAGTGTTCAGGTGTTGACTTACCTTGTGCCAATGGCAGTTGTGTGTGCAACAGTTGAGGGCTGCCTATGTTGGATGCACACAGTAGACTGCCTATACATGACTATTTACAGGTAGTCTTGTGTGTGTGCCATCCATTTTTACTGTGTGTGCAGGTGGAGAAAGGTGTCAGTCTCTAGGTGCCTACACTGTCAGTGTGTGTGCTATATGTTCCCTCCTTGCCAAGGCATGGGTATACTGGGCATGCCTCCGTCTGCCTACTGGGGCTGGCTCAGGGTGTTCGTGGTCTGAGTACCTCTGTGCCTGTGGGGCCCTTGGCAATGGTGGTGGGCTGTGAGGGCCTTCACCATTCTGTCCCTGCTGCAGCTGTTTCTGCAGGATCATATTGTGTAGCATGGCACATATTATGAAGATGTGGGCACACGTGCCTGGAGAGTACTGCAAGGCTCCACCAGATATGTCCAAGCAACAGAACCATGTTTTCAGCATCCCAAACACACACTCTATGATGATTCTGGTTTGTGCATGTGCCTCATTATGGTGTTCCCGCATGGATGTGTGTACATTTCTGATGGGAGTCATCATCCACGGTTCCAGTGCATAGCCAGCATTCCCCACCAGCTGATCATTTGGAATGTCCCCCCGGCAAATAACTGATACAGCTGTGAGGCATGCTAGATGTGGGAGTCATGATAGCTTCCAGGGCTGCCAGCACACACATCCATGATAATGCCCTGGGCATTGCACATGACCTGGCAGTTGATGGAGTGGTATCCCTTGTGGTTTATGTAGCCCCTACTCTGCTCACTGGGTGGTGATTTGATGTGTAAGTGTGTGCAGTCTATTGTGCCCAGTACCTCTGGGTATTCTGCTATATGGTGGAAAAGACGCATATTGCTGGCCAACTCCTCCTGCATTCGGGGGAAGTATATGTGCTCATTGGCATGTGTTAAAATGGCATCCAGGAACTGGTGTAGTACCCTGGATGCTGATGCCTGTGAGATCCCCATGATATCCCCAGTTGGTCTTTGAAAGGTACCTGTAGCTAGTATTCTCAGGCTTACACATACCTTCATATCCACTGGGATGGGTTCCTGTCTGTTTGTTCTGGCTCTGAGGCATGGCCGGCACAGCTCCACAAGTTACTGTATGATGTTCCTGTCCACCCTGTAATGCTCTGCTATCTCCAGATCATGTAGCCCCTGGTAGGTTACCCTGGGTCTGAACACTCTTCTCCTCCTCTGGTGCCTGAGGTGGTCATGTGCATCCTCCTCCACACCACCTTCAGTCTCCAACACATGTTGGTGGATCAAAGCTATGGCAGTCCCTAACATGTACATACTAAAAGTTCCCCATCTGTATACATCACTGGTGCAGAGTGTATGGGAATACACAAATGTGTGTGAGGTGCTTTCACACTTTATACTA
Organism: Protopterus annectens; assembly: GCF_019279795.1. NCBI lineage: Eukaryota > Metazoa > Chordata > Ceratodontiformes > Protopteridae > Protopterus > Protopterus annectens. The sequence goes on from NC_056746.1 coordinate 1,569,559,965, forward strand.
GTGTGCTATGGATGTTACTGATGTCATTGGGTGTGTATGAGCTATTCCAGCTACAGAGTGTCTTAATTATGGGTTTTACAATGAGTACTGCAAGTGTGGGGCCTTTAGTGTGGAGTTATGCTTGCCTGTCTTGATTAATCTGTTGCCCTTTAATTCACTTTTAAACCTGGATCCCCTCCCATTATCAGGCATTCATCCACCTGCCGTCTTTCTTGTTTTGTACTTTCCCTACCCAGTCATGGCAAAATGTGTATTGTAGCTGATATACTGCAAATCGGCTTTGTTCTGCTTTGACACTTTACTGTTTTCTTTGCAGTACAGCCCCTCCCCTTCCCTGTTCTGCAGGTAGCTGCTTGCAGCCTTGTTAGCTGTTGTCAATGGCCCACTGTAAGCTCCTAGGTGTTAATTAGTCATTTGTACTCCAATTTCCCTGCTGCAGCATTTCCTTATTTCTTTCCTATATCCTTCCTGTTTCAGCTGCAGTGCACGCCGCGCAAACCCATTTACCAGGTTTATGCGAGTTTTCATCTCCGTTCACATGCATACTCAGTTACCTTGTGTACTCTCAGCTAAGCAAAGCTATGGCCAGTTCGACACACCCCTATCCTGCAGCTTTGCCTAGCTAGGAGCAAACCGGTTTAGCGATGCTCCAATGTGCTTACAGCAATGGCGACACACCCCTCTCTTGATGTCATCTTTATCTCAAGGACACACCTCGGTGTTATAATGCTACACTGTGAGCTGCATCCTTACACCAGCGGGGAATCTGTGATTCAATATTACTCCTCTCATTTGCATGGCATTGCCTATTAATTCCTAGCTACCGCACATAACACTGTCACAGCCCCTTAGCAACCCTTGCGCCATAGTATGGTGTAGCATGTTTGCCATTGACTATTATGGGGAAATCATGATATGTGTTACATTGCAGTTTTATTCTATATTTTTGTATTTTCATTGCGATCCCTTTTACGCACCGCTGCCCTGCGCTTCCACGTCGCGATAGTGCAACTATATATATTAAATGTTACTTTTATATTTTGTACATTTTTTATGCCAATATTTTTAGCCATTGGCATATATTAACAATATAATACATGTGTTTGGTCAGCTGTCATGGCTCCGATTTTATGTTTGCAAAAATGTAAACCATTTTCTACGGTTTACATTTCTGCATGCTTACACTATGCCTGCACCACTTCCTGGATCACTACATACCTTCATTTGCATGCTACACTGCTGCACATGGGGTAATTAGCATACAGGGCCCCGGAGTTGTGCGGGTGTAGCGTACACAGGTAGTGCACGTGGGAACAACACGTACCTGGATCGCTTGGCGGCCATATTTGGTGTTAGAACGCCGATGCTATGCCTGCACCTGGCGCAAGCTTTATGAATCCCGGAGTATGTCAATTCTAGTTCACCAGATAATGTGTGATGGTTTGAATGTGAACATAAAATCAAAAATAATGCTTTCCATATCTATGACAGATTATAATACTTTCATGTTATAGATAGATATAGATAGTCACAAAAGAGTATGTTATGCCATTAATATGAAATCATTTGAGTATTTGTATATCAACTATATGCAACTCAGACACTCTTGATTAACCTTATTTATATTTACCAGTTAGAAAGGCTAAGAGAAAAGCAAAGAGATAGGCTTTGCTAAAGAGAAAAGATTGTAGCTTGTACAGTACAAACAATATTCTAAAAAGTGGATGTTAAAAGACTGCACATTCCACAACACAAAAATAACACTGGAGTAAGTGATCAAAGCTAGGTCATTATTCCACACCACAAAAATACCATTGGAGTGAGTGACCTGTCATTCAACCCAGCCTATCATGTTATAGGAGTGCCCCCTGGGCAAAGGTGGATAACTGCACTCTATTTGAATATCATGAATGTATGGAAGCACTCACCAGTCCTCTGATCAGAGAACACCATGCTTGTTATTAAACAGTTTGGTTAGCATATACACCTATTGCATACAAAAATCCTAGCAGTTACAAGTTTGACTGTATTGCATCGGTACTAACATATCTTCCCCTGCCCTGCCCATGAAATGTGAGGATATCTGTTTCCAGTTTCTTCTACTGTTAGGGGTAGCCCTGGTCTAGATAACAAACTAAAACTTAATTGCAGAGTAGAATGATTGCACTTCAAGGTTATAAATCAAAGCACCACTTGGACTCAAATGAAGATTAATAAATATATAAATAAATATTTTAGATATTTCACATTACTCATTATATCTGAGTGATGCCTCCAGGTGCATCTCCAGTTAACTCCTACTGACACCTCTAGGCATCACATTTTGCTTGTTCATATTTGCAGCAATAATTCCAAAACCATGCTATGTACAAGATTTTAAAATATTTCATCTTAAACCCTACACAATGGCAAGCTCAACTGCATTAATATTTGACCTCTGTCTAGTGCAGGTAAAGAGATATTAACTGTTTTTTTATGATATTCATTTATATAGCTATAATGTTCACATTTTTTCTAAATATGTCAACAACCAAGTAACACAGACAGAACTTCTTAGCCTCATATGGAAGCTCTCAGCTAGATGAATAAAATGCTGCTGATAGTATGTGTGTAATTTGAGTGGTTTCTGAGATACTGTAAGTTGTTTACAAAATATTACAAATACAGTAGTTACTGTGTTTTTACTGTGACTTATAAAATTTGGTTTAAGACTTAGAAACTAAAGAATACCAACACTATAAAAATAGTTTGTTCTGTAGTGTTTGCTATTTATACTTCTTTCACAACCACTATGATTTCAGAGATATGACTATTTGCTTGAAATGTGAGGACATAATTTGATTCTGTCAAAAGGCTTAGGCTCCGCCCATTGGAGGTTACAGTGACAAACTTCCTGAGCTCCATTGGAGCGAATGAGCTAACTGAATTATCTTTTTGAAGAAACTGTAGTGCTTGTATCAGACGTAGATACATGTTTTTTCTGTGGGAAAGTTAAAACCCCTGATAACACCTTTGCAGGAAAGTTTGCCTCCTGTATCCCTTGTTTAATATATTCAGCTGTGAGGGTACTGTTACTCATGGGGCATTCCTCTTCCAGGGACATCTGTTCAGTCACTATGCATCTCAGCACACTGCACATTATCTACCAAGCCATTGCTGACTAGGAGCCTACTTGACATGGTCTATATTTGCACTCTACTGATGGGTGGGTGCACTTACAAATCTGCAGTAAATTGCAGTTTACTTGAACAGATACTTCTTCCATTTAGAACATTCTGCTTTCACAGTTTTATTTGCTTTATGAAATTTTGCTGACAAATGTACAAATAACTAGTTCAATCTGTCCATACCTCTCAACTGTACACATTTTCGCAGAATGTCCCGATTTTTGCATCATATTTTTGGTCTGTTCCTCATAAAAATTGTGTTTTTTTTATCAATCACTGGGATGATCTAAGGATTAAAGTGAGTAAATAATGACAATTTGTGTTTCAAACTTCATATCCTTCAGAGAATACATGCTAACACAAATACAGTTATTCTAGCGACTTTCTAAGTTTATAAGAGCAATATTTAAAATCTGTCCTTATTTTTGGGCCTTTGTCCCCCCATTATGACAGGCTTTGTCCAGATTTATTGCACTAAAAGGTTGAGAGGTATGATCTGTACAGCATCAGCTTATAGTAATTACTGCAGTGCACTGGTTTTACAGTACCTAAAGGTGCCTGCAGAAGGAGATTTAAGTCCATGGCCTGGCTGCATTGCAGCTGATCCTCTCCTTCCATCCTAATACCCCAAGAACTGCGAACTTAATAAAGCCCTTAACTACATCATTCACTGCTCCCATTCTGATAGCTCATTTCACTTGTCTGCCACCCTCTCCTTGAAATATATTTCCCAGTGTTGAGGCTAAATTGTAATCTCTTGGTTTGCTAGCCATCCTCCTTTTTTCCCAGCCCAGTACTTTCTCTAGTTTAACAATCCCATCACACCTCCCCTTCAGTACTTTGTCAGCCCATTTTGCACCACAATTCTTTCCTTTCCTTTCCTTTTCTTTCATTTCCTTGTTTGAAAAAGGTCAGTTTCCCAGAAAGCCATTCATAGGTGATCATTTTTTATTTGACATGTTTGTTCAGACATTGTCTCATAATTATTTGTAATGAAGTGTGATGTCGAACAATTTTTTTCTTTCTTTCTTTCTTTCTTTCTTTCTTTCTTTCTTTCTTTCTTTCTTTCTTTCTTTTATTTTTGTTTTTGCTATATTCTCTGAAACCATAGCATCTCACAGAAAAATTGTGATGCATTTTTATTTTGGAAAGTATTTTTTTTTTGCTAAGATGGAGCAATTTATAATAAAGCAAAAAGGAGTATAGAGGACAAAGTAATTTCATGCACATATACGTACTTCGGTTTCAGTTTTAAAGTTGCAGCCTTTCACTGATCCCAATGGTTGATGTTCTGTGTAGTAAACAATTCTAGATCCTATACTCAATCTGGATTTTAATGTCTGGCACATTCCCAAGTGCATAACCTTCCTCTAGGTTGTCCTTCTCCAAGTGCACTACAGTATACTAGAAAAAGCTGATATACAACTGCCAGGTCTAAGAGTCTCAACTCCTAATCCAAGTTCTTCCCCATTTAATGATGCCCTCTGTTTTTTGTGTCATCAGACAAGAGGATGATGCAGTTATCTGCTTGAGATCAGAGACCGATACCTACAAATGTAATATGGAGTCTGAATGGTGGTTGAACTACCACTCTCTATTCCCTTGTTAATGCTGTTTATACACGATAACTACAAATAACTAAATTAATAACTGCAAAAGTGAAGATATTCGGCTATGTATGTAGTTCAAAAGGAAAATCACTAACTTTTTAAGCAAACTGCAGCACTGGACTCAGTCAAACACTTTTCTGAAGTTGAGTTAAATCACTTAGCAAGGGCAGTCCCTATTTATCTCCTTAGTAACATGGTTCATAATTGATAAATGTTTTTCCTTATAGAATTACATTTCAGGAGGACTAGAGTTTTTGACTGATTATTAGTATTTGTTCTGTCAATTGCAGAGAAAACTTGCAGAGTTGTTATCCATGTTATGAATAGCGTATTAGCATCTGATGCTATGCCTGAGAATAAGTAACTTTTAGCCATGTAAACACCTGCTGCTATGATCAAATTACCTTCTCAGAGATGATGTGTCTGAATGACTGTGTTGGTGTGTGTGTGTGTGTATGTGTGTGTGTGTGTGTGTGTGTGTGTGTGTGTGTGTGTGTGTGTGTGTGTGTGTGTGTGTGTGTGTGTGTTTGTGTGTGTGTTTGAGTGTGTGTGTGAGTTCATGTATAATATGATAGAAGATATACACCGACAACTGTCTACTAGAGCTACTCATATAGCTACATGTTTCAATAAGTTGGGAAATCGTGAGTCTTCTCTCCTACTTCCTCATCTGTTAGTAGTACAAAAAAATGTGCACCAGTGGCATAAATGCTGCATTTTAAAAATGTAATTCCAAATGATAAACTGAGCCCAGTACCTTGTGTATATTGTTTGTTGAAAATTGCAGACAATGTTATATGTAGGTTAATATCAGACTGATGTTAAGCAGTGCTGGGAATAACAATGTACATGCTGTACACACTGGGCACATGCACACATGTATATTTGTGTTTCTTTGTGTGTGCACATTAGTACATGCATGTGTGTGCATGTATGAGTGCATGCGTGTATGAGTCCATGTGAGTGTGTGTATGTGTGTGTGTGTGTGTGTGTGTGTGTGTGTGTGTGTGTGTGTGTGTGTGTGTGTGTGTGTGTGTGTGTGTGTGTGTGTGTGTGTGTGTGTGTGTGTGTGTGCGTGTGTGTGTGTGTGTTTGTGCGCACATGTATAAGCAACTAATGGCATGTTGGATTCTGCCAGCTCTTGCCATTAAAGAAAATAACTGAACAAGTAAACAGCTTTAAAGTTTGGCATACTGCTGTGCAACTGTCCTTACAAGCATCTGGTACTCTGTTATTGTCTTGCAAGTCAACTTTATGAGTAATTTATGCAAGTCACACAGGTGCAGAAAAAGTCAACACAGCAGTCTATCTATTTGCTAGAAAGCAGCTGCTGAGATTTGTCTTCTATGTCCTTATACAATAAAGTGCTACTTTTTCACCATGAAAAGTACGTTTTTACGAATACTGACATGGTTATCTATAATTCAAACAATCACTGCTGTATAAATTACTGTTACCAATAACCAATACTTTTGCTATATTATTTATTTTAGCACAACAAATTCTACAAGTATAACCTATCTGTGTCTGCCTCTGTGATGTATGTCAGCCAAAGGAAGTACTCTGTACAGCCCAGTACTTTCACTCTAGAAACTGTGGGCTGACAAAGAACATGAACAAAGCCTTTTATGATCACTCACAGTCAGATTGATAGATTCACTTTGTAGTGTCTGCATAATCAATCACAACTAAATGGTGTGTGCTGTTCAGCTCAGTGTGGAAGTGAAATGTGTTAATTGGTCAATGCTGCGAAGGTCTTGAATCTCTGTTGCAATATACTGATAGCTTTTTAATAGCCATTAAGGTAACTGTTTGAAAGGTCAGGAACCATATGAGCAAGTCATGTAATATACAGTCTGAATTGCCGAAAAAATAGACTTTTCTTTAGAATGTCCAAGATTGCAATTTCTCAGAATTTTATTTGAGTTTATATAAACGCCAACAAACAGCACAATAAACATGGCCAGGATCAATCAACAGGTCAATGTGCTGTTCAAACTTTTACTTGTTGCAAAATATGTTCAAACCACAAGCAGTTACACAGCTTTTAACTTTCTAGAGCACAGCTTAGTAGCTTCATAACTCCATATCACTCAGACATGCCATAGGGCAGTCTATTGCATAGTCACACCAACTCAGACAGGTGTGTCAGAGGCACTTATGACACACCTGTCTGAGTAGGTGTGACTATGCAATAGACTGCCTTATTGGTGTAAACCTGCTATTTTAAAAGAAGGAAATGATGTAATATCATTAATATGCAAAGGACTGCCCTATTGGTGCAAACCTACTATTTTAAAAGAAAGAAATGATGCAATATCAGTTATAAGGATCTGAGGAAGGGTTGTGGTGGTGACCCGAAAACGCTTATCCTATGTTCTTCCTTTTTATTGTTTTATTATTATTGTTTTATTATTATTTTAATAAATACATGGACTATTTAGTACTACTTAATACTTGGCCTGAGTATATTCTTCAATAGGAAATATATTGTGTATGGCATGTCTGAGTGATATGGAGTTATGGAGCTACTAAGCTGTGCTCTAGAAAGTTAAAAGCTGTGTAACTGCTTGTGGTTTGAAGATATTTTGCAACAAGTAAAAGTTTGAACAGCACATTGACCTGTTGATTGATCCTTGCCATGTTTATTGTGCTGTTTGCTGGCGTTTTAATTATCCGGATATTCTACAGCACACTCCTGTCGTATTCCGGTGCTGTATTGGTTGGACTTATATATATATATATATATATATATATATATATATATATATATATATATATATATATATATATATCTACTTTTATTTCCTGAAAAGCCAAAATACCAATGACCACAAGATCGAGACAAAAATCACGAAACATGGAATCACGAATAGCGTAACTATTCTCAGGATAAGTGAATACTTGTCCAATGGGGGGATTATGCCATTTCTCCACTGTAGTGCAATCCCGTAGTTGATATATATAGTTGGGGGGTGTAGCCCCCTCCTAGGTGGGTTTTAGGTGGTGTGCTGTTATTTACTGTTGTTTTGGGCAAGTATTCACTTGCCCTGAGAATACTTACCTGATTTGTGATTCTGTGTTTCATGATTTCGATCTCGGTCTTGTGGTCATCAGTATTTTGGCTTTTCAGGAAATAAAAGTAGACAGTATATAGATATATACTGATATGGGTCCCTATCAGAAGCTTGAGTTTTCAGAAACTTGAAATTCATATGCATGAGACCATATGAATGATTTTCCCAAAACATGAAGCTTTTAAATGGAGATCACAGTACAGTGAGGATCAAGGAATTTACCCTTTTCCCCACTGTAGTGTAGTCTCAGAGTTGGTATACATAAAGTGCAGGGGATATGGTTGTGCAGGGTGGCTTGCCCCCTTCAAAAACATACATAATGATAGATTTTTGTACTCTATGTGTAGGTGTATTTTGGAAGGCCATTATTTTGTAGATAACAGGAGTGACAAAACGTATCCAGTGCCATGTTTTTTTTACGTGTGGTTCTAGGTATAGGGCATACTTGGCAAAATGTTCCTCCTGTGAGGCATTTTTTGTAGAAAAAAGCAATAGGGAATTAAAAAAGAGAATTTATGAATATCAGTATGCGATAACGATAATAAAATACAGACAGTGCATTAGCTAAACATGCAGCTGAGTGTAAAACCTTTAAATAGTTTTATTTCTGTATGATCGATCGTGTCACCATTGATTTCAATAGTGACAAAGAAGGAGAACTCAAGTAGAGAGAGTTGAGATGGCAGATAAACCTTTAGGCATATAACGCACCTGGACTGAATAGTAGTGTCAATTATAAAATGATACTTAATAGAAGGCAACATTATGATAAACGGAAATAAGATTATTCATTCCTTTTAATTTGTTATAATTTTTTTATGTTATAATATTGCTTTAAAAGTTTAATAGATTGATCAACTGAGTTTTCTGATTTGATGGGATTTTTCAAAGATAGTATTTAAATGTTTTATTCACATTTTCTTTTCATTCTGAAGAAGTCCATTTAGGCGAAAAGTGCTAAATCATTAAAACAACTGGAAATTCTTCCTTTTTTATTTTATGTGGTGTTTTTTTAGTCATTTTTAAGATTTCCACCACCTACTATCCAGACGTCCAGCTGTTTTTATTTTTAAGTATATCCACATATGACACTTTGCTTGTTATTAGAATTAAAGCCAGGCTTTAGGATAGCAATCTCTTACTAACACAACATTTTCCTTACTTTCAGTTTGAAACACACACTTTCTTCAGTTAGTAGGCAAAACTCTTTTAAATTTATCAGTGACTAATATTTCTGTCAATATATGTTTAGAATGTTGCACCTTTAAGCTCTAGAGCTAGTGAATACGTGCTTTAAATTACATAATAGAGACCTCACCATATTGTTAGGAGAAAATGTTCACCTGTGACATTTTTGAGTATTTGCCAGAGGTAGCATCACCTGAAGCTACCAATGTTTTTTGCCTTTATCACAGTCCTGGTATTCATCCCCTTTCATGCCCACAAAGGCCTTTAAAAGTTTAGCAGTTAGTTGTGCTGAACAGATTCTAGTCCAGTCATTCTGGTTCCATTATTTCAGATGGGCCTACTATTTGAAGGCCATTGGAGGTAATGTCTTCATAGGTTCATAGGTTCATAGGTTAGTACTAAGCTAACTGCCCTTGCGAGCCACACCTTGTGTTTGCAAGGCAAACAACTTAACCATTAGGCTACCCTCCCCCGTCTTGAGGTCTTCCTCCTTGGTTCTTAGGTTAAGATGTGGAACTGTCCTTGACAGCCATAGATATGGTAGCTGTCACCTCCCCCCAGCAGCAGCAATGGTCTGCACTACTTTTCCTACTGCTGCAATCTTTGCACATACACAAAATAAAACCCCAGCCTTCGCTTACTTATTAAGGTCTTCTTAATTGGAAAGAAATGCTCAGGTTTCAGGATGTGAAAAATAAAACACAGGATCCTTGTTGGCACTGGAAATTTTGTGCTAAATTTGTCCACCAATGTAATATATAAGGCCGCCAAGAAACTTTACCCATAATACATGTGTGTGTGTGTGTGTGTGTGTGTGTGTGTGTGTGGGGGGGTTGTGCATGTGTGTATAAATATATATGTATATATATATATATATATATATATATATATATATATATATATATATATGGATTCCTATTACAAGAACGAAAGTTTACTACTTTAAACTTGTAATAGGAAGCCTCACTTCTGTGAAAGTTCACTTTAACGAAAGTGAACTTTTGCATAAGGGCTCTTCACCGAAAACATCGCAGCACAGTGGAGGACATAAAAAACAAGCTATGTCCTCCACAATGGTGTGATAGTCACGGCCCATAAGGTTAGGGCATGGGTTACAGTAATGGGATAGTTAGTAAAGCTATCCCCTTGACCTAAACCATGCCCTAACCCTAAGGTTCGTGACTATCACACCATAGTGGAGGACATTGCTATGTCTTTCACTGCGTTGCAGTTGTCACGGACCTTAGGGTTAAGGCACGGGTCATGGTAAGGGGATAGCCCATAGGGCTATCACCTTACTATGACCCGTGCCCTAACCCTAAGGCCTGTGAGTACTGCACGGAAGTTCAGTACAACACCCGTTTGTTGTACTGAACTTCGCGTAAGTGCACTTTCGATTAAGTGCACTTTCACTGCAGTGAGCATTCCATGCACTATTTCAAATTAGTGAAAATTTGATCTAGTGTATGGAACCCATATATATACATATATATATATATATATATATATATGAGTCTAGGACTGTTGAGAGAAAGTTTGTTTCACTGAAACCAAAATGGATGAGCACACTTTTCCAAAAGTGCGTTTTCACCTAAAATGCCCTTTCGCTAAAGTGAGGTAAAAAAAAACATGATAGAATGGCTGTTGCTGAGATCGTGGTACAGTGGGGATAAAGGAATATTCCCTTTTCCCCACTGCAGCATGCTCTCAGAATGAGAATATAAAAGTAGGGTGGGTGTGGGGGCCACAAACCCCACATGGGGGGTGCAAAGGGGCTTGCTCCCCTGCATAAACTTGCTTACTGTTTTTTTTTTTTTTTAAATGTTGTGTTTTGGGAGGTTTTTTTGCAGACTTTAGCTAAAGTCGGAAGTCTGCTCGACCGTTTCAGTTTCATTGAAATGTGTCATCAGTGATTAGTCCTAGATCCCTATATATATATATATATATATATATATATATAGGTTCATAGGTTCATAGGTTCATACTAGGCTATCTGCCCAAGGGCATTTATAATCCTAGCCCATAGTTATGTGGCCCTTTAGTTTGAATAAAAACTATGCCTATCATTTTTCTGTGCCTCTGTCAAGCAGTGACACTGAAGTAATCCCTATCTCCCATCCATTGGTCAAGATTCCTCTTGAACAAGGCCAGATTTTGTTCCACAGCATAGGGAGTCTCTGGGTGATGAATCTGTCTTGTGGTTCTGAGGGATCTAGATTTTTGAGGTGAAGCATATTCATCAAATCTGGGTTTGACATGGCCTTATATGTCAGGCACAGGTCACCTCTGAGCAAGCGGTATGAGACTGAATAAAGCTGGAGTTCTTTCAGTCGGGCAGCATAAGACATATTTTTGAGACCCTTTATCCTTTTGGTGAGGAACTTTTGGGGCCTTTCAAGCTGCATCAGGTGTCTGGTCAGATACATTCGGCATTGTACTCAATCATAGGTCTAATGATGACCTCCCTTGATCTAGATGTGAATCCCTTCATGATCAGGTGGGTGATATAGAAGGTTTTCCTAACTACTTTAGCAACATGAAGACTACTGTCAACTTGGGTCCCCAGATCCTGATGACATGGTAGCTAGGCTCTGGCACCAGTTATCCGCCTTCTGGAGGATATCTGTGTCAGATGTGATCTGCAAACTTTGTCAGCCATAAAAAGTAGATGGACAGGCTTTGAGTCTGACATGGCTCCAGCAACTCTGACCCTGTGGGTTCTGAGCCAGTTTGCAACCCATCTTGTGATGTATGGGTTTACATTCAAGCTGATGAGTTTTTAAAGTCAACCAAGTTTAAGAGGCAGGATCTGCCCAAAGTCTGCAAGTTCCCATGCCTTGGGTATGTATCCTGAGGTGAGGCTAAGATTAAACAGCTGTCCTAACTGTGGGTTTAATTGGGGACACCATCCGTCCCATGGATGCTGTGTTTTTGCCTTAGTGAGGGCAGTTTGAACTAATTCTGAGCATATCTGGGAGTTTCCTCCTAGGTTTCTAACATAGCTAAAGAAGGCCTTATGATTGTCTTTAGAGTCCTTGGCTTTTCTCTCAAAATTTGCCTTGGATGATTTTATGAGAGCTCTTAGTTTTTACTTATAATGATCAAAGGTGTCTTACCTTTCAAGGATTTTGCTCTATCTTGTAGTAGCTTCCTCCTTTTGTTGTAGAGCTTGTTTATGGCTGGGGTCCACCAGACTGGACGCTTGCCTTTGGTACAGAGAGTCTTAGTTTTGTTTGGGATTGCCTGATCCATGCAGTCCTGTAGGTGCTGGTAGAAGGCATTTGTAAGTGATTCAGCGGTTTGAGTAATGTTTACCACTGGCTCAGGGGCCTTAAAGGAGACCACACTAGTTTTTAGAAGTGTGAAATCGGCTTTTGAGAAGTTTTTCACTGTGGTCTTTTTTGTTTCAGGTGGATGAGGACCTCCAGCGAGATTAGTTTATGATCTGATCTCACCAGTGAGTGTTGAACATTTTGATCCCATGTTCGTGATGATGAGATCAAGTATGTATATATATATATATATATGTGTGTGTGTGTGTGTGTGTGTGTGTGTGTATATACATATTCTTTAATTAAAACAGAAGGCAAAATACCAGTATACCAGTTCAATGATGCCAGTCCTCCTTCAAGATAGGAAAACCCAATAATACACAAAATTCTACAGTTTCTCTTAGCAATTCATGTACAGTCCCAAAATAAAGTCTGACGGTTTCCTCCTGAATGAAGGCCCTCACAAGTTGTCTCTTCTCAGAACCACTGTTTCAGGTATTAAATTCCCTTACACTGAGAGACTAACTTCTTTAATTTTCAGGGCAATAATCCTCTTTTTTATACACCACACTGACAAAACTTATTGTTAGCAGCACTACTTAAATGAAGTTTTCTACCTAATATGGAGACTTGCATACCTGTTTTTCTTAAAAGGGGAACAACCACTATTTTTCTGTTCAGCAATATTTATAATATTATTGACAATACATCATTTTTAACAGATCATTCCACAATACTAGTTACAATATTATTTGCACAACATCAATTTTGACCTCTTAGGGTGAGAAATGGAACACTATGCTACACTATATATCAGTTAAGATGTAGCATTTTATTAATGTTGCTGTAGGTGTATTTCTTTGTTGTGCCAGGAAATATATAAATGGTTCTACTTCACAATCTTGAAAGCTCAAATTCTCAAAACTTAGAAGACTGAGACCAAATGTTCGAATCTCATAATATCAAACAACAAAATACACACTGGATACCTGTTTTTGCCGGATACAAGCCTCCCCCCAGACCTCACACACCTCCTGTTATAAATATATATATATATATGTCCAGGTCCCAACAAAAGGGAACTCTGTTTCATTTCCTTTTGCAAGTTTGATTTTACAAAATTTGAGCATTTGGGTTCTTAGGTTTGTGATATAGAAACATGAGTTCCTATCAAACTGTCTAAATATATAAATATATATATATAGATATGCACAAATACACATGGATCTAGTCATTTACACTGAATAACCAGGATATCACTGTTCTAAACAGCAACATGTTAAAATTGACGGAAATATGTCAACATGGTTCTGCACATGATCCAAGGATTAACCTCAGAGCAGGAAAATAACGGATAATTTCCCAGGAAGGCAACCCCTCTGTACCCCCATTTGTGGGCTGCAGCCCTCACCCCCTTGCTAATTACATATACTAACTCTGAGATCATGCAGTCTTTGGGGTAGGATCATATTCCTCAATCATGGAGATTTTCAATATCAAACATCTGTTAACCATCTATTTTGCCAACCAAAGCACATCGACAATATAGATATTAACATTAGAGCATTTCATGGAAAAGACGGTTCTCTCTCCCTACAATTATTTCAATATTATGTCAGAAACCATAGACGTGTAGATTAAATGCAGTAAGTGACATCACATGATAACCAAAAATCAAATAAGTAATCAATATTAACAAAACACCCAAGTATAAAAAATAATTCCTAATGGTTAGAATCATTGTATATGCTTCCATAACTGTCCAGCAATTGTGCAAAAATCATAAAAAAATAAAAATACAAGATTGTTAATACATGAAGTAAAATGTCTGAAATCAGTGCTTCAATAGTGCTTAACAGAATAGCATACTCATTTTCTAATAATAGAGAGAAAGGGCCAAATGAAAAATAAATAATATTTAAATAAAAAATATAAATGATAAAAATCAATAAATTGTCAGTTAAGTGTAGCCCTAGTGCCTGATGTGTGCAATAATGCTTCACCCATTGACATACCCCCAGATTTGATAAACTCCATGTAGGAATAGTGTTATTCCTACACTGAGTGAATGATTTCTGTGTCCACATCTCTCTCACTGCAGCACACCTTGCATATTAATGAAGGCACTGTACTGAGTTGGAGCAGTGTACATGGATACTGAATCAGTGCTAGGGGGTGTGTTACAGTGCTCACAGATCTGTAACACACCCCCTGCACTCTCAAAGTGCTGTATGGCACTTTACAATAAAGAAAGTGTCCTCGGACACTTAAATGAATAATATGAAGTGAATGTCATGTAGAGGGTATGTTTACAGTATCTGTAACACACCCCCTGCATTGTGAAAATGCCATACAGTACTAAAACAATAAAGAAAGTGTCCTCAGACACTTATGTTATAATTTGAATTGTATTGTTTAATTTGTAATTAATTATTACATTTTTTTTTCTTTTTCTGCAAAGTTTAAGTGTAGCTGAGCGGGTTTGCTCGGCACAGCACTTTGCTCAGCAGTGCTTAAATGAATCAAGATGCTATATAGAAATGTATGGCTGAAATCTTCACAGCCAAATTAGCTGACCGGTTAGAATCACGGCTTCATGTGCAGTAGGTGCATGGGTCGAATGCCAAGACAGACCATTCAACTTTTACATGAGAAAGCATTTGTATATTAATTTTTAATTTATTTATATAGTAGTTATTGATATTTGTTAACCAAAATAGTGTAGCTGGTCCTGAATCCCACTGTCAGTGGAGATATGAGGTGAAAACCACCATTTAAACAAAAGTGTCCGATACAGTAAAGTCACCTCCCAAGGTAATGTAATGAAAGCACATAGGGGAGGTCATGTAAAGTAAAATATATACACTTAATAACAGTGTATCAATAATGAGTAATTAATACCCAATTCTTATTTTTTTTTAAATGAAAGATTTTGTTTGCCCTTAGCTCAGTTTTGCTAAGCACTGCTAAGCTAAGCAATGCTCAAACAGGATCTGTCTGAGCAATACTTACAGTGCTTAGCTGATTTGAGCATTGCTAACCAGTACCATTCCAAGTACTCCTAGCTCAGTTGAGTGGATTTGTGCATGGCTAAGCACTGTTAAGCATTTTCCACTTTAAGCACTGCTAAACTCAGCTTAGTGGGTTTGCGCACTGCTGAGCTAGTCTCAGCATATTTAAAAATGGTCCAATGGTGGTAAAGGGTGGAAAAATGGCTGTATTTAAACTGCACAGGCAGAAATACAGGCTGGACCTGTTAGAGTTTGATCCTTGTAGGAACTATGGCAGGTGCTAGAGAGGGAGCATACTTATGGGCACAGTGCTGGGGCATGTTGGAGTCCAGGTACATGGCTGGGCTCCTTGTTAAGAACCATGATGACAGACTGCTGCAGGGCCAGTACCAGGGCTCAGAATATAAGTCTGAGGCCTGGAACAATCTGGCACGTGAGCTCAGCATTGCCACTGGCATCCTCCACACTGGTGAGCAGGTCCATCATCATTATGATGACCTGAGATGGAGGAAGGGGGCACTCTTGGCCCAATGAATCCAAGATGCTCAGGTCCAGAATGCCCCAGAAGTTTGTAAGTATATCAACTGGTGATTTATCAAATTATACACTGAGTATCTAATAGACAGGTATGTATAATGGTGTGTTTTCCCCCCACAGCTGCAGAGGAGAGAGCTCGTAACACTGAGGCCCAAGCAGGATGACTAACAAGGGTGTGCCAACAGTGTGGTGAGTACAGATCTGACTTGGAATATATACTGCAATAAATAAGAAAGGGTAACTGTTTACCGCCATTAGGTATAGCGTATTCTGAGTGCACTGAATAAATGTGTTGTTAGACCAACATTGATATAAGTGACTAATGCCAAGTACTGTGTAATACAGATGAAGGCAGCAAACAAGCTACTATTGATGAAAGAAAGCCAATACTGTAGTAATACTGTGTAGGAATGAATTTGTTAATAAAGTACACTGTGATTGCTACTGTGAAAGTAATAAATGACATTCATTCATCATCTACAGGATATGCAGTACAACTGAAGTTAGAATTTTGAATGTAATAAACCACTGTGTTGTGTCACCCTAAATAAAGTGTATTCCCACAAACTGTTGTGTTTAATCTGGTCTGTTGCTGAAGAAATACAGGTGTACAGGTGCAGATATGGCTATGAGAGCATGAATTCACTGAGGTTTGTCTGATAACCAGCTGTTATGCCAAACTGTAGATGTGGAGCTGTAAAACAAGATACAATGAAAATTGATATAGTTTGGCACTAAGATCTGAACTTGAATAGTAATGGCATAATGTATTTTAGTGCATTCCCTGCAGCATTGTCCTCTGTTAACCTTTGCATTTCAGCTATATGTAATCCTGAATGTAGGTATGCTGATGCAGGCAAGTATGAGACTGTAATAGGTAGAGACTGCAAATATATGATGTGCAAATGTGTATGGATCAGGTATGCAACCCAGCACCCTGCTATGGTCTGTACAGGTCACCCATAATCACATCTACTAGGGGTTAAATGTGTACACCTGCATTCAAAGTACACTGGCTATCTACCATGCATGACTCTCAGGCATGTATGTTCAACTGTCACTACAGTCTTCTGTGACACTCCACTTATATTACAAGGTCAGACTTTCTAACCAAGTGAGTTTTAGACACACATCAGTCAAGCAGCAAACAGTTGTGGCCCAGTAGCTAAGTGTGATAAGAAATAGATAAGATGTCCATTGTTGCACACACAGACCATGGTTTGAATCCAGGGACTGGTACTAAGATGTGTTTATAGCTGCACACAAGTAATCCTGAGTGTTTGTAGATACAGTCAGGTAGTGTTCACAGATATGTTCTCCACAGAGCTCACAGTTAAATAAATGTCTGTATTAGCTGTATGAAGGGTATACTAATAAACTGTGTACAAATGTTCCAGTGTCCAACCCCATGCCTGCAAATGACAGCAGGATAACTATATACTCTATGCACTCTTCTAGTTACATGTCTCTCAAGTGTCATGCTCTCACAGCTAGTGATCACTTGCTAATAACCTTGCACACAGATTTAAATCCAGTAGAAGTATGCCATTAGCACACTCACACAACATCAGTGCAGGGTACTCCTTGTTAGTCAAATATGTAACCCTGGCATGTACGAGTCCACTTTAGTCATGTAGCTACAGTTGTCACAGCTGGCCACATAGCATTTTAGGTCGACAGATTAACAGATATGTACGCGCTACAGTACCTATAGGCCTCAGGTAGATGTAAAGTGAAGGCAGACCTGTACAGTATTGAGCAGTAGCATTGTGAAAAATATAACCTTTACTGTTGGTAATGGACTGTTTTTCTCTCCCCCCACCCCTTATCTGCATCAGTAATTATTATTCATATACTATGGGTATGTTGTTCTCAAAACCTAATGCTGGGACTTGTGTTTTATTATCGTTCATATATTTCAGTGGGTGTATGCTAACATACCTTGTTCAAATTCCATTGTCGGTGGCCTGTTGGCATAACTGTTACTGGCATGCTGTTACAATAATGACTGTTATTCCATTTATGCATGTGTTCTGTTTGCTATGCAAATTTTCCAATCCTATTGTTCTGGGTTAATTGGAACACCCATGCATGCTGTTATAACTAATTTTGAAATGTTTTGTTTATGACTAACCAATACACTTTGACAAACCTCAACACCATAGCACGTTTGGGTAGGCAGATCCCAGTGGATCCACCTGTCCCATCTCATTTGGCTCTGGCACCAGGTCCCAGCATGTCTGGGACCCAATCTCGAGCTGCCTTTTCTGCTGGTCCTGCAACACCCTCAGGTGGAACTGCTTCAGGGTATGGGGCCTGTCCTCTCTCTGGGTGTAGGCGCAGAGAGCACCCTGTAACCCAACATCAGTTCAGAGGTATGGTGCACATGGTCATCCAGTGGGACTTAGATGTCCACCTGTGCCAGATCGAGGGCATACTGGCACACCTCAAGGGGCAGGCTGGCCCTGCCATCCAGCCCCCAACACAGCCACTTTCAGAGCCATGAAGAGACAATGGGTGACTGCCCATTGGTGAGTACTTCAGTCCCACTGTTTCCATCTGGGGCACGTGGCCCTCTAATTCCCAACCACCCTCCCCGTCCAAGGTGTTTGCCCTCTCATGTGTCATACACCACCCCTGTCTGCTATCTTGTGTGCCTTGTCTGTCTGCAAAAGCAACCTCTCCTACCTAATGTATCTCCCCACATTTACCTTCAGCCCTTCTCCAACATCCCACTATCACATTAAAAAAGAGAGCATCTGCCCCCCCAAATCTCATTCCATACATAGCTCTCCATTTCGCCCCCATGTATACTGATGTTAATGAATTTACCCATGAATCACTCAACAAATGTATGTCTCCCACATCCCTCCCTGTGGGGTGTGAGGTTCTAAATTCCAAATTGTCAACATCATTTGCAGCTGTTGCTGTACAAGAAATGGAGAGATATGGTCCTTTGCTACACCTGTCCTGCACATCCCTAGCTACTTTTCATAATGTTTTTCCCCCAGCTTGCCCCATTTCACTACTTTCCTATCACTCCTTTTTTCTTTTCTTTTTTTTTTTGGAAATAGCACAGGTTTAAGTGGAAGTATGTGCTGGTAAGTGAAGTTAAGGGAACCTAAGCATCCATTGGTACCACTTAGCATCATGCAAAACCACACAGACCCACTTAAAAGAGCTTTAATCATTCTATCTCATTCAGCCACTGCTCTTCCCAGCAATTAGCCCTGGCAAGTCTTGAACCCAGGAGTCTGTGCACAACAGTAAGAGCAACACACTACTATGCCAAACCAGCTGTAGCAAGTTGCAATGCTTTTGTAAATATATCATGCATTACAGTCATTTAACATTAGGGAAAAAAAGACATTGCTGTGAAGTCAAACACAGGACCCTATGCACTTGAGTTAGAGCAGCACATCCCTAAGCCAGACCAGCTCTGGTGACTTATCACTGCTTTTGTAAATATATTATGCAGTACAGTCATGTAACATTAGGAAAAAAGACATCACTGTCAGGTCTCAAACCCAGGAACCTCTACACTTGCGTCAGAGCAATGCACCACTAAGCCAAACCAGCTCAGAGGGATTTGACACTGCTTTTGTAAATATATCATGCAGTGCAGTCATGCAACATTAGGGAAAAAAGTAAAAGCTGCCCAGTGTTGAACACAGGACCTTCTAATCTACACTCAGAGAGACACACAACTACATCAAATCAATTCTGAGGAGCTGCTGATGCCTTTGTAAATATATCATGCACTACAGCAATGTAACTTCAGGGGAAAATCAACACCACTGTCGAGTTTCAAACCCAGAGCCCTCTAAACTACAGTCAGAGTAAGATAGCAGTAAGCCAGCTGACCTATAGAGTACAACAACTGTTTTTACACACATATCCTGATTGCCAGTCACACACTACTCATATACATAGTGGTGCAAATCACAGTGTACTTGGGCCTCTGACACAAATACAGAACCAGTACACAGCCAAATAAATGCTGTTGGATGTATGGGAGGCCTACAATATCAAGTGGAACTGACAACTGCACAGACTGTTGCTAATTATCCACAGTTGTGCCCCCTATTTATGGCAGGGTCATCATAAAACCTACTCTGCATGCCGACATACTGGCAAAGCAGTGCAGATTGGGGTTACAAAATCATAACAGACAGCTCAGTGTCACACGTCATACCCATCAGAACACACATGTCCATGCTAAACCTGTGTTACACACTGTATGCATGCACATATTTCCTACAAATACACCTGCCATAATAATGACTCGGTACCTCTATCTGTTACATTTCTAGCATCTGTCACATCCAGACACCCACAGTCCTGGCCCACAGACCAGTCTGTGGCACAACTACAGCCATGTCAATACAACATAGGAATAACTGAGCCCTGCAATGACCAGCAATACTGGTTGCTTCTACCGCTGTCACTGCCACCCACAATAGCACATTAAAGACCTGCAGGTTGGGCCACATTTCACAATTATGAATATGTGTACTAAATGTTGCCTACCACTCTCTGGGTGGCACTATTACATAACATATGCACCACAGGCACATGCCTCACCTGGACTGTTGTGGGTACCCTCAATCAAGGCATGCTGTGACACAACAGCTGACACAGTACACTCACTGACAATAACAGCTTGCTCTCCCCCAGTGTTTTCACAATCCCTAGTCTGACTCCTAGCCAGAATGCAGCACCTGCAGCCTTCTACACATGCAGCAGTATGTTCAGTTACCTACTACAGACCTAACATTGCTCCCAAACACCTAGAGCAGGGCATCCACACAAGAGCCAAACATAAAGGGTTGGGGGGATGCTGAGGTTTTAAGGGACATGTGTCACAGTTTCTCCCTACAAACATACACAGCTGATAGATCAGCATCAACTGTAGCAGCATGCACAGTCAGATAGAAAAGGATATATGATACTTACATCTGCTTGTCTCCTTACTCACCCCAACACACATTTACACAGTACACTGCTACAGAATCTGAAAGTCTGTTAACAATGGCCTGACATAGCATGCAAAACTGTGGACATAACACATCAATCCAAATTTTCTTGGTTTTTTGGTCGTACAACAGTTTGTTTTCAGTGTTTTTGACATCAATCCAAATAGTGGACAGTATTTCCACCCACCCTCTGTGATGCTGTAGCTCCCGCACCTCAATAATGTCCTCTAAAAAGGCCAGGAAAAGGGGCAAGACCCACATGAAGGCCTTAATTATAGCACTGTGTTGCCAAGCCATTGGCTAATGGAAAGGCAACCCAGCTGTTTTGCATCCAATTAGCAAGTGAGAGCCACAGATGGGTGCACAGGCCATCACCTGTTCATGACCATTACTTACAAAAGACAAGCTGCTGCCTATGTTAAACAGATCTGACACTTTCTTCATGAAGACAGACTGCGATTCTTTACAACACTACAAGTAGATTTCTTCTCACAAAGGTGTACAGAACTATACCAGGTATGTCATACAATCAAGCATGTAATGGAATGCAGATGGGGGGATGCAGTCATGAGAAATAGGAATTTAAACAGTAGGTCTCAACAACACTTCCTGGATTTACATGGTGTTGTTAGTCTGCTGTCCCACACTTACTGCCATCGCTGATGGCTCTGTCTGCAGTGACATAGATCACAGCTCTGGCCTCTGAGTCACCCCACCAATGGTCAGCTCACATATGACTACTACTAGATTGTCTGTTGTACAATACTGACTGTGGTACTGCCAGCCCAGCTAACTGGGATGTTGTAAATAATCATGTCATTTGTGAATATTAATATGATTCATATGCTTGGCTTACAAATGTAAGAGAACTATATGTTATGTGGATATTAAACTACTGTTGCAGAAGTATGTATTGAACTGCATGTTAGGTATCATACCTCTCAACTGTCCAGATTTTTGCAGAATGACCACATTTGTGCCACATATTTTTAGTCATTTTCTCATACATTTGTGTATTTTCTGGCAAATCACTGGCAAATCATTAAAGATTGAAGTCATAAAATAATAGCACACATTTGAATATCAGATGTCATATCCTTCAGAAAATGCAAGAGAAAGCAAACCTGTTATTCTATCAACTGTCTAGGTTTGTAAGAGCAATATTTAAAAAGTGTCACTACTTTTGGGCCTTTGTCCCCCTTTATTTGTGCTTTGTCCGGATGTCTTGCTCTAAGAAGTTGAGAGGTATGACTGAGTTTCAAGAGTGTAACCACAGTGTAGCATACTGGAAAAGAGCAGAAATGTATATAAAGTAACACTTGTGCAAATGTATGTATTAATAGTAGAAGCTGGAAGCCTCAAACATACAGAGATAACTTGCAAAACATCAAGAAAATAAACTGAACATGTGTTACAAATGTGTTATCTCAGTTTCAGTGCAGCAAGCAGACATAAATGTCTACAGGGTTTACTATCAGTATTTCGACTCACACTCGGTCGACCACACTATGTTCGACAATGGAAAGTCAAACACAGCAATATTGAATATTAAAAGCAAGCCTAGGAATGGGTTTTAACATGGGCTGAGATAGGGGCGAGGTTTGTAGTTCGGCAATAGCAGTGAACCCCTATCTTGACCCATGTTAAAACCCATTCCTAGGCTTGCTTTTAAAGTTCGATATTGCTGTGTTCTACTTTCCGTTGTTGAACATACTGAGGTCGACCAAGTGTGAGTCAAAATAATGATAGTAAACCATCTACAGCTAGAGGTTTTTTGTATTGTCTTGAAACATAAACAATTACTAGGCTGAAAATGTAAAACTGTTTGTGTTATAGTTCTATACAAACATCGGACAGATATGTACTTCTGATGCAGAGATGTTAAATTATATGTTAGTTGGTGTTAGCCTGGAAACTGAAGGCAGGTGACAAAGAGTGATATAATCTGAGCTAACCCAGCTGTAATGTTGATTATTAATTTCAGACCTGTCTCAGAGAAAAATCTTTGCATTTTGTATATGACTTTGTATCTGACAACATCCATTCATCTGCATTTGCCTTGCTAATAGTAAGGAACTAGGGAAAGTAATTTAATTTACATATAGATGGGAATATAGTAAACATTACTTTGTATGTTTGCTGTATTTATTTGAGACTGTCTTGCAATGTGGTATTAAAATATTTCCTGTGATTCTGAACTTTGTAGTTACTGTATTAATTGAGTATTGTCTTGTTACTTTATTAGTTATTATTAAACACAGTTAAACCTTGCAATTGTGGCTGGTTTGTGTAGAGCTAAGTAAGTTCTTAGAGTACTTGCATATGTATTTGGGGACACTGTATACCCAACTCCTATAGCCTTGGTCATTGTTACACTTACCATTTGGATAATAGGCACATCACAAAGTAGAATTTGTCATGCTTTGGTAATGGCCTTAGAGTAGCTGATAAAGAGCTGGATTGTGGCAGCCATAACTACCTTTTAGTCTGGGCAGAAGGGGCCATAGCTAGTAAACCTGCCCCAGCCTTTCCCAGGAATATGTGCATGTTTGATTTATAAATCAAATCTCAAAGTGTGTGTGTCAGCTACTTGGCCAGGGACACAAAACACTGGTTGGACAGAGAGGGTGATAGAGGTTTTGGCTTGACCGCTGTGCTGCGATGTTAACCATATAGCTGTTCCAGTGGAGAGTCTTACTGGGGATCAGGAGAGAGAGGGAGAAAAAAG
The DNA here is from genome assembly GCF_019279795.1 of Protopterus annectens. NCBI lineage: Eukaryota > Metazoa > Chordata > Ceratodontiformes > Protopteridae > Protopterus > Protopterus annectens. Next base: position 1,569,583,531 of record NC_056746.1, read on the forward strand.
CCCCAGACTGACTGTGATCTCTGTGTGCTCTTAAGGGTAATTGTACTTTACTGTGTGTACTTGTCATCCTCCCATTGTGTACATCCCTCACTGGTGATAGTGGTGAAGGTTGAGGCTCCTTGATTACTGGGTCAGTGCAGGGGCATCACACAATATGTACTGGTGGATACAGCTGCCATATCACATCATGTACTGTCAATAAGCCCCTGTCCATCTGACAATGTCATACAGAAGTATTTCACAAATTGTCCAGGTCTCCCTGACTATTTCTGATGTACTCCGGCTATGTCAGTGTGTAATCCACACCTGTATCTGGTTGTCTGACACCTATGGCTAACATACTTGATGAGCCTCTGCAGCAGGACAGCAGATTATAGGTACTAGTAGTGTGGGGGGGGTGCTGGCTTAGCAGCAGTGCATACATACTGAGCATACAATGTAAGGGAATGGATACAGTACCAGATATTCATGTACCATTACTGTGTCCACAAGGGGTCTGGCATATCACAGACACATTCCCCAAACTCTGTGGACAACCCTCACGTACTGTCCAACTGGTGTCCAGAAATACAAATTTGTCTGGCAGGGGAGTCTACATCTATCAAGCACATGTACACATTCCACAAACATCTGGGTACTACAGATGTCAGACACCTATGAGGAGGTCACCCTACACCACATATGTACTGATCTCTGTTATTGTGTACCTCAGATGTTCCTGGAATATCCACATGTACCTGTAGTACCACTCACCTATTTGTTGAATGTAGGCTGGATGACATGGTACTGTAACGTTGCCCATAGCGGACACCCAGCAGTCGATGGCAGTGATGTGTGTGGACACATAACAACACAGTCTTTCCAGCAGTCAGGCCATTTCTGGTATTCCTGGTGCCATATAAGGTTGCTAGGCTATGGGCCCTGAGCAGCTATATTCCTAGGCCACATGTTAGCCCTTGTGTATGCAAGGCAGCTGCTGATGTCCCCATCCAACAGGGACACAAGTGGTATCCCAAGGCTGTATGTGCTGTTAACAATCCAGTTGACCAGGTTACAACTGCAAAGGTGTAGGTAGCTACCCTGCCTGATGTGGACAGGGTGCCCATTCCACCACAGGGAGATTGTGTGGGACATACTTGTGAACTGCCAACAAGGCCAGTTCAGGTCACTCACCAGGTGGAGGGTGTGTGTGTGTGTGTGTGTGTGTGTGTGTGTGTGTGTGTGTGTGTGTGTGTGCACGTGTGTTAACAGAGTAGGGCATGACTTGCACTTGTGCAACAGTCCCAGCAATGTGGAGTCTGTGATTGTCTTGCATGCCACAGTGATGTCACTCATGAGGAGTATGTATGAAACCGGGTAAAGGGTTGGCCTTATAGCCTATAGGTGTACAGTAGATGTTTAATGCCCTGCTATTCCCTGGTGGGGAACCTCTGTGATGTCCCCAGCTGCTGCATGTGCTGTGTGATGTGAATGACAAACAGAGAATTATGCACATTAATGGTCCTCACTGGGAGGAACATGAAACATCAGGATCAGGGGGGTAACACATGCTGTAATGCCAGTATGTTGTCAGTACCTACACACATACTGTGCTAATAGATGTCAGGGGTATGATGTGGGTGTTAGCAGTGGATAGTGCTGGCAAAAGTGGATGTGCAGGATCTGTACATAATGGTGGACAATGTATGCGTTCCTCTGATATGTTCCCCTGTTCATGTCTTTCAGGTGGGATATACAGAAGATTGAACCCGCCTTTCTCAGAAGCCGAGACCGCTACAATCCCTGATGCCCTCAGACTCCATCACTGAGTACTGTTGGGAAGGAGCCACCAAAACCTACAACAGTGCACTGCCTTGTGGGTAGAACTGGTAGCAACAGTCAATAATGTGGACACTGGGACAGGAGCTAGAACAGGTCCGACACCATGCCACAGACCTCATACACAATGCACAGCAAAGGGCTGCAGCTGTGGCCAGGGACCATGGTAGCACAGGTGGAGGGCCTGCTACTCAAGCACCACTCTCAGCCACTGAGGAGTTCCTTGCAAAACTTGGTTCAGACACCACTTCTCAGGAAACCATGACTACATATGTAGTGGAAGTGGGTGGCACAGATTCCACAGTCGAGAAGCATCCAGGTAAGGCCCCAGTGGGCATCACATTAATACTGTAGCATTCATGGCATCACATTAACACTGTAGCATTCATTGCAGCAGCCTTTGCATAACTGTATTCATATGTCAGGTTAACCTGCATTTGTGGGTGGGGATTTGTAATGCACACATGTGCACACATATTGTGAATGTCAGCAATTTGGGTAGTATCACAGCTTGTAGTGTACAGGTTCATGAACGCACATATTATCCTGTACCAATGCCACATGTGTGTGCTGACAGTAACTCTCTCCCACAATGCCATAGGTCCCTCTGGTGTGGCTAGAGAACATCAACCTGAAGCTGGTGAGTGTGGAACTGTCATGTTGTGGCTTACCTATACCGTAGGCATGTTAACGGCAGCCAGTTTTCCATGCACACAACTGGTAAGCTTAGCCATATTGCAATATGTGCATGTTCACTTCTGGTGAAGTTCACTGCAGTGCATCACACTGTTCATCACAGCAGCCTGTTCACAGGAGCTGTAACATATTGGCACATACTTTTGTGTAGGTGTAGCCACTGTGCTATACAGGGGTACATTAGTAGTGTGTAAACAGGTGCACCATGTGTTAGGTGAAGGTCCATCGCATACTCCCACTTCTCACATATCTCACATGTGTATAGTAGTACCAACATTAACTGGACTGGATGTTGGTGAGGGCCTGTCCAGAGTGTGTCTGTTGTGGTCTGATTGTATGTCATGCATGGCATCAGTCAGAAGGTGTGGTTTGTATAATGCCTTTGTGGCACCTCACGTGTGTGTGTGTGTGTGTGTGTGTGTGTGTGTGTGTGTGTGTGTGTGTGTGTGTGTGTGTGTGTGTGGATCTATAGTAAATAAAGCATCACACTGTAGAGAAAAACAGACCTCACACCACAAGCTCCAGGCCAGATGAATTCACTCAATTTAGTGCACAGACTGATTTATTAAAATAAAAATTAACTTATGCAGTAAATGTTAACAGCAAAACTTCAAACTCTAATACCATTAAGAACAAATAACACTTCTCTGGCACCTCGGCTTTCAGAAAAGCCTTTTCAGATTACATCTTTCTGCTAATAAGCATACACTTAAATACATGCATTTAATCAGTTAAATAATCGTCCAATTAAGAATTCACTAAAAAAGCCAACTAAGGTTACCTTTTAATATTCTTTTTTTAACCTTCTTATATTAAATGCTTCCAAGAGAATTCCCTATTCAAACCTCTTGGAAACATTGTATCATATTTTAAAATAAATATTGCTTCCTTCCTTCTTAAGTGTTCCTTAATTTTTTCATCAGTACTAAACCTAGTATTCACTTGTTCCAAAACAGTTGCCTGTAACCCCTGTGGATCTCCATTATGGTGTTCCTTAAAGTGCATAGCTACAGGATACTGAAATCTTTGTTTCTTGTTGTCCCTTATATGCTCTTTTAATCTTACAGCAAAGCTTCTCTTGCTTTCCCCAATATAAAATAACCCACAAGGACATTTTAAACTATATATAATCTTTTCACTGTTGCAAGTGAAGTTGTCTCTTCTGTCTAATTTTTTCCCATTAATACTTTCAAAACTATCCACTATATGTTTGCATACTGTGCAATTGTTACATGGAAAAGTTCCATATCTCACTATATTATTTTCTATATTTTTTTGGTCTCTCAAACTTTCTATGTACTAACATGTTTTTTAAGACTCCTGCCTCTTTTATATGAAAAACAAAGCTTGATATTTTTTTAGGCAGGATTTATCTTTCTGTATATAAGGCTAATAATACCGAACTATTTTCTCTAAAATATTAGAAAGATTAGTATACTTTGACACAAAATATAACTCACTTTCTTTTTTTTCAGCATTCTTTTTCTGCATTATTATGTTCTGTGCTTTATTCACTTTTTTATTCATTATTTTATTATACCCCAACCATACTTTCTCTGGCTCATAGCCCCTTTCTATGAACATATTAGCTGTATTTTGAACTTCCTTCTCACATTTCTTCCTGTCACTACATAAATGTTTAGGTTCATAGGTTCATAGATAAGTACTAGGCTATCTTCCCAAGGGCATTTATAAGCCTAGTCAGAATGTGTTGGCTTTCACCACCCCTTAGATTAGTTCCCTGTGCCTCTGTCCAGCAGAGCCATTAGTTCCCTGCGCCACTGTCCAGCAGAGCCACTGCAGTGATCCCCGGGGTAAATTTTCTGTTTCCCATCCACCCATCAAGGTTTCTTTTGGAGTGTTAGTGAGGGGCTCTGCCTGATGTATATTGGAATCCTGTATGCGTGGGGAGTCTCTGGGACAGGAATCTATCCCTCCAGCATGTCCTATTTATCGTTGTGGTGAGGTTTATATCTCTAGAGCATGTGGCTCTCCAGGATTTGTTTTTTTTAGGTGGAGCATGTCCATCAATTCTGGGTTGGACATGGCCTTGTATGTCAGGCAGCGATCACCTCTGAGTAAGCGGTATGCAACCGAGTACAGCTGGAGTTTCTTGAGTTGGGTTGCATAGGGCATCTGTTTGAGGCCAATAATTCTCTTGGTGAGGTACTTTTGTGGTCTTTCCAGCTGTTGCAGGTGTCTTGTAAGGTACATCCCAAATGAGGCATTGTATTCTATGATGGGTCTAATGAGTGATGAGTAGAGAGGCACAATAACCTCTTTTGAACTAGATGCAAACCCTTTTGTGATTAGGTGGGCCACATAGAAGGATTTTCTAACCACCTTGGCAATATGATTATCAAAGGAGAGATTACTATCTACTTGGGTCCCCAGATCCCTTATTACATTTTCTGTATTTAGGGGACTACCACCTATGTGGTAGTTCGCAGGTACTTTGTTTTTTCCAAAGGGAATGACTATGCACTTTTTGGCATTTAGCTTGAGGCTATGATTTTGACACCAGATATCCATCTCAGTGTGACCCATCTGGAGGGTGTCTGTATCAGCCGGAGACTCAATTATGGCCCCTAGTTTGCAGTCATCTGTGAACTTGGTCAGCCATAGTCCTCCTATGCTTGCCTGTACCTCTGAGAAGTATATACCGAATAGGAGGGGTCCTAGGACTGATCTCTGGGGGACGCCACTTGTAACTGGTTTAGAGTCAGACGTAGAGCCTGCAACTCTCACCATGTGGGTTCTATCCATAAGCCAGTTGGCAACCCATCTCGTGACGTAGGGGTTTATGTTCAAGCTGGTGAGCTTGTCTATAATACTAGAATGGGGAATGGTGTTGAAATCCTTTGTGAGGTCTAGGTAGGCTGTGTGGTCCTCCTTTCCCTTGTCTAATACCTTGATAACTGTCTCAAAGAAGTCCAGCAGACTTAGGAGGCATGATCTGCACTTAACAAAGCCAAAATGGGTAGGGTCCAAGGTTTGGAGGTTCCCAATGTCTCTCTTAATGAGTTCCATGATGATGCATTCCATAGCCTTGCAGACCAGGCTAGTCAGGCTTATAGGGCGATAGTTCCTGGGGTCCATTGTGGCTCCACCTTTGTGGAGCAAGATAACTGTTGCTGTGCACCACTCTGTGGGTACATAGCCTGTAGAGAGGCTAAGTTTGAACAGTGTGTTTAGGTGAGGGGTTAGTTCATTTTGGAGCTCTTGTATGACACAGCCTGGGACACCATCCGGTCCCACTGAAGCTGTGTTTTTGGCTTTGGATGGGGCTGTTTTAACCTGTGTGTCGGTAATTGATGGGGCCCAACATTCTTCTGGTATGGTTAGGGGCCCTTTAGGGGGTGAGAGGGGAGTGAAGTTTGCACTAAACCTATCTGCCAGAATGTTGGCAATATCAGTTGGTTCAGTGTATTTTGTGCCATTCTGCACTAACTCAGAGCAGATCTGAGAGTTTCCACTTAGGTTCTTGACATAGCTAATGAATGCTTTGTGGTTATCTTTGGAGTCATTGGCAATTTTTCTTTCAAAACTAGCCTTGGATGATTTAATGAGGGATCGTAGTTTCTTGCTGATACTGATCAGGGATGTCTTTCCTTCTTGGGATTTTACTCTTTTCTGTACTAGTTTCCTCCTTCTGTTGTATAGCTTGTTTATGGCAGGGGTCCACCAGACTGGTTTCCTTTTCTTGGAGGAGTGAGTCTTGGTTTTACTTGGGATAGCACGATCCATGCATTCCTGCAGATGCTGATAGAGTGCCTTTGTAAAGGTTTCAGCAGCTTAGACAGCATTGTCCTTGGAGCTGTGAACCTTTCCACCTCAGTCTTAAGTAATGTGAAGTTTGCTTTCAAAAAGTTTTTCACGGTGATTTCCTTGATTGGGGGTGGGGGTGAAATGTGGATATCCAGAGTGATTAGTCTATGATCTGATCTAACCAGCAAGGGGTTGACCTCCAGTGTGGAACACCGGTCGCCCATGTTGGTGATGACCAGGTCCAATATGTTGTTCCCTCTGGTGGGGGTGGTGACCAGTTGATCCAGGTCATTCGAGTTTATAAATTCTAGGAAGCATTGGGCAAGGGAGTTAGTACTTGAGTAGTTCTCCCAGTTTATGTTTGGGTAATTGAAATCACCCAGTATTAGGGTGTTTGGTAGGAACTTCATATTTCCCAGTGTCTCCAGAAATATGGAATGGGGGTCCTGGGTCATGGTGGGTGATCTGTAGCAAGCTACAATTTGGATTGCAGTTTTGCCCATTGTTAGTTGCACATGGGGGATCCCTGGTGCATTGAGCTGCACCACTAACCTGGAGGTGTGGGTATTCTTGATGAATATTGATACACCCCCTCCTTTTGTGTTTCAGTCCTGGTTCTGTGGCTGAAAGGTATGGTATGAGTTATAGCCTAGTAGTGCTGGGGTGCTCTCAGGAGCCTTAAACCAGGTTTTTGTTACTGCACAGATGTCGATGTTCTCTATACTGAGGAGTGCCTCGAGTGTGTGCATTTTTGAGGTTTAGACTTCTGGCGTTGAGTAGCATTACCCTCTGTTTTTGGTTACTTGTGCTATTTATGGTGGTGGGTTTGTCTTTTGAGCCTTGCCTAAAAATGGCACTATGGGGGTGGCAAGAGCCTTGGCCAGTATTAAAAAGCCTAAGGGTGACAGGTGCAAGCCATTTCTTGCGAAGCAATGTGGCTTGTCGAGTATGTCATCCCAGATACTGGATCCCCTTTGAATGACACCAAAAACAAATTTATCATTTTTCTTTATACTGTGGCATCATTCTTAGTGAAGGCAGGATGCATCTCAGGGTCAGGGATATACAGGCCTGGGCTACATGATCAGAGAACTCTTCCATGTCTCTTTTCATGTAGCCCAGGGAGGTACATCTCAGTTCATTCACACCAACATGGACAATGACAGAGTCATATTTGTACTTTAACCCTAACCATTTCCTCATAAGGAATGGAAGAAATAGTATGGGGGGTGACAACTAGTTCCATGCAACATAAAGCTTGGTTGTCCAATTTTTCTAAATATTTTAGTATTAAGTTTACCATCTTCTTGCCCTTCTATTGTAATATCAAAATAATTTACTGTCTTTCCTTTTTGTCACCCATCAGACTTGATCTCAAACCTGTTCACTTGCAGTTCCTGAACAAACTGTTCCACTTCTCCATAGCCCCTCTTGCAAACAAAAATCAAATCATCAATATATCTATAAAAATGAACATTTTTTCTAAAAAAGCCATTCCTATACACATATACATTTTCATAGACACCCATGAATAAGTTAGCATATGTGGGGGCAAAAGCTGCCCCCATAGCTGCCCCACATTTCTGATGATACAGAGAGCCATCAAATTCAAATATATTATTTTCCAAACAGAACAATGTCAGTTCTATGTTATACTGTGTACTGGGGCTCTTCCCCAGAAAACATTCCACAGCTTCTATGCCATCACTGTGTTTAATAATAGTGTATAGGCTGACTACATCTATCACTATAAAAACATGTTCTTCTGCCATGTTACTTTCTTTACTTTATCCAAAAAATCAAAACTGTCTTTGATATATGAAGGTAATTGTATCACCTTTTTTAACAAAAATTGATGCAAAAAAAATCCCAAATTATGGGTTGCATAATTGCAGGCAGATACAATGGGACAACCCAGAGGATTAACCATGCTTTTATGTATTTTAGGCACACAAAAAACTTTGCCAACTCACTGCTTTTATTCAAGAACTTATTTTTAGCATCTTCATGACTAAAATAATTTAGTCTAACCCCTTTATGTATTAATTCTTCATAGTTCTTGACCATCTCCTGATAAGTTAAAAAAACTACTTTTTCATAAATGTTATCATTTTCTAGATGCTGTAAACACATATTTACATATTGTGTGTAATGCATTATTACTAGTTGTCCCCCCTTATCTGTCAGCTTAAATATTAGTTCCTTTCTTTCCATTAAATCTTTTAAGGTCACCCATTCTTTTTGTGCCATATAATATCGAATTTCACTTCTAAAAAACATTTTGCACTCTTGCTCTATTGCATAATTTAACATATGATGAAACATTTCAATTTTGTCACACTTAAAAGGGGGCATACATTTCCTTTTATAAGAAACACCACTAGTATCAAAATGACTATAAGCATTGCATTCTGTCAGAATTACAAGAAAAAACTCTCTTCGTTACTTGCAGCATCTACTTGCAGCATCTACAAAACTTACATTGTTCACACCTGCTTCTAAACTTTTTGTTTGATTTCCAAAGAAATCTATTAAATTTAACTTGCAAACAAAGTTAAATACTTCCCCCTTTAACTCATACATTCTGGGAAGAAACATTGGTTACATTTCAAACTCCTATGTAATGGTATTATAGTTTGATGTTTTGCTGTTAACTTTTACTGCAGAAGTTATTTCTTGTTTTAATAAATCTGTCTGTTGACTAAACTGAGTGAATTCATCTGACCTGGAACTTGTGATGTGAAGTAATTTACTTATGTTTTCTTTCCCTCACAGGTGAACATGAAGGTTGGGGTCTCTCCCCATCACAACCTGATGTCAGTGTCTCATTGGACTCTGATAATGACGGTGGCCAAAGTGAGGCACAGGTGGGGTTGTTGGGGCTGAATCGGTACCATTGGTTGATATCCCACTTCCACCCACAATGTCCCCGCACATGGTCAGTATGCTCACACGGTCAGTATGCTGAGGACTGGGTATGTGTGAGCATACTGACCATGTGAGCATACTGTCCCCCAAACGGTCAGTATGTTCACACATACCCAGTCCTCAGCAGCCACAGATATTGGACAGTCGGAGGATGGTGGCATCAAAGAGGGTAGTGTGGTGACTATGGCATCTGTGACTGTAGACACTAGCCATAGCCAGAGAGCTGGTGAGGTCCCACGCAGGCAGATTGACAGGGGTGCTCAAAGTAGGACTGCTGTCCATTCAGCCCATCAGAGGTGACACAGCATGCATCACCCGATTAATGTTTCAGTCCATCATGGAGGCACAGGCACGTTGTGAATGGTACACCAGATAGACGCTCAGGGTCATGGATGCAACATTTCCTGGCACGTGACACCCTCCATGACATTGGTGATGCTGTATGTCATTTTTCTGATGTTGTGGATAGACAGTGGGGTGAGACATTGCCAGTCCTTAACCGTGCAATATCTGTGCTTGAACATGTGGTGAGCATAGGGCATCAGACACGTGGACATAGGTCAGCAACAACATCAGCTGAGAGCCAACGTGGCCATGAACATTCACACTCCTATACTGGTAGTACCACCAGCACTACTGATGGGAGGGTGCTGTCCACACCACAAAGTAGTAGGCCTTGGGCGCATGGTCCTGGCCAGTCCTGTGAGGGACATGGACACAGCAGACAGCTGTCACAAGCAGGAAGTAGTACCACATCTGGTCTTGGGCATGGTGGTGCCAGTGATACTCCTGGAAGAACCAGTTCTCGTGTCCATGACCTGAGATGGTGAACTGTATATCCTGCCATGTACGGTCCATGGCTGTCCAACATACCCTCATGTAGTGCTAGCACATGGCTTGACTGTGTGCATACACACACTCACACATCACTGTCACATGTAGGTCACCACCAGACAATCACAGCTCCTCTCCATGGTCCACCTGAACACCACCCCTCCAGATACACACACATGATGTCAACTGAATGGCCCAGCCTAGGACTTTGGCAACACCACACCACACCCTGTGCATGTGATGATACCTGTGTCACATCCCTGTTATCCGTATCATTGATGCAAGGACATGGTAATATGTGTCTGATGTTATGGATGAATATAGTAAAGGTAATGGTTGTGTGTAGTGTACTACTGTTATGCCGTGTAAGGTGCTGTCTGCTGGCAATTGTCATGGGTGCACATCAAAGTGTATGTACCTTTGTACCATGATGCTTTACTGCTATTAGTACTGCTGAATGACTGTTGTCTCACAGACCTTATTCTGTTTCTTTTCCAGGTGTCTGTGTGTGTATGTCCTGGGGAGCTGCTGCCATTACCGAAGCTGAGTATGGCAGAGTGGAAACACATAGACCTTTTCATCACTAAGGTATGGCTGTATATGTACATGTTTACATAGGTGTAAGGTGTATGCATGCAACTGTGTGTGAGGAACAATGGGGACAGACAGCGTAACCTTGCATACATACCACTTGACACAGCCAGCTAGCCTTCATACATGTCACCTTGGTGTTCCATAGGATCACAGGTTCATAGATACAGTGGAGGTTACTAGAGTACTAGCCCCGAGTCCCTTACAAGCCTAGCCATTACTTTATCCCCAACAGAATCCTCTATCAGCACCTGTTGCCCCTGGCATTGCTGGACACAGGTTGAACCCCAGGGACAGTTTTTTTTTCCCGTCCACTCAACCTTGATGCAGGTATGCATGATACTATGTTTGACATGTTTGGGGAGTGTAAGCCTGACACAGGGCAGCCTCTGGGAGCCAAACCTGACTATCCAGCATGTGTTTTTGCTACCTCATATGCAATTCAGGCCTCTCATGCCAGTAATGGGCACATAGTTATACTCTCATATATGGGGCAGCTGTTGAAGGGCTGAACACAACATTGCCATCTAGGCATGCCACAGACACCCATGGACAACCAGACTGATAACCAGTGGGGCAGTACTGATTACAGGCTGTCTGCAAGGAACAGGTGTTGAGGGCCATGGCTAACCTTTGTGGGTGTTAACATAGCCTTTACAGTTTCTGCAGATGTCTGCATAGGTGCATAGTAGACCGGCCATGCTGCTAATGTATTGTTGTACTGACTTAGGACTATTCAGAGGTAATGTCCACCATTTGTCTGTATGTGGTCCCTTTGCCTATGTGGTAAACCACATGCAAGCATTTTCTGACCACTGCCACTACCTGTTGCCTGAATGCAACATTGCTGGCATCCTAAGTACCCAGCTCTGTCATTGCAGTCTGTGTGTTTATGGGGTTGGTGCTGATGTGGGAAATACTGGGGCCATGTTCTTGCTATATGGTATGCTGACACTGTTGTCTGCATTCAGCTTGAGGCCTCAACCTTGGCACCATTCCATAACCACTGTATAGCTGATTCCAATGTGTTAACAGCAGTTTATGGCTCAATGATAGACTTCACAGTTGACACAACCTTAGGCAGTACCTACATATGTGGGTGGGGTGGTGGCAGTTAGCATTCATACTTATATACATGTGGGTCATTGGGGGCAGCAGGTAATCACAGGGCCTTCACGTCTCTACATATTGCACACACATAGGCAACACAGATTGTGGTTGCCACCTGATCAAATGTGGACTGTGGACATGTCTCATAGTAATGTGACAGTTGGCAGGAGATACCATACCCACAGCAAGTGCAACACACAGGACTTCCTTTGGTTTGCTAATATGACACCTTCTTTGTGTGACATTACCTTAACTTACGCTATTTGTCATAACATTAAGGTACTTCTGATGTGCAATAACTGCTGTATGCAATTAGTAGACAACTTTATGAAATGTTTATTGTCCTACACTCTCAGGACCTCTGTATTGTTTTAGTTGTCATCACAGGTCACACCTTGCCAAACATAGACTGCAACCTGCAGGGTGGTACAGATGGTGGCCATACCTCTGACCTCTACATATGTCGGCAGAATGTCCTAATGTTTGTCACGTATTTTTTGACATTTATCATAAGATTCTGGTTTTCTGGCAAATTGTTGGGAAATCATGACAGACTAACATTACAGATTAATGAGGGATATTGTCATGTAACAACACATACCATTTGGAAAGCATACCTCGCAACTGTACAGATTTTCGCAGAATGTGCAGATTTTTGCCTCATATGTTTGGTGTGTTCCTTTTAAAATCTGTACCTTTCTGGCAAATAACTGAGAATTGAAATCATTAAATAATGACAAACATTTGAGTTTAAGACTCCAAATCCTTCAGAAAAGTCATACTAATGCAAAACCTATTATTCTGTCAAAGTGTCAACTATCTACGTTTGTAAGAGCAATATTTAAAATCTGCCCCTATTTGTCCCCCCATCATTTTAGGCTTTGTCCAGATTTTTTGCTCTAGGAGGTTGAGAGGTATGTTGGAAAGTGCATTCAAATGCACAACCTGTTCTGATCTCTACTTTCCATGCATGTCACAGCAATATGTGAAGGTTATGCTCGATGTTTGCCCTTTGCCCCACTTTTCCATATTGCTTTAACCAGATGTCTTTCTGTGAGGGGTTGAGAGGTATGCTGGTGTCCATAACACAGTTATACTGCTGCAAGGGGATATACATACATGCACACACACCCGCTCATGACCTGCCCTTGTTGACAGTAGAACCTCTACCTACCTAGTTTTGCATGCAATACTGTTATATACATAACACAAGCACCACAGAGCTACTATAGAGTTGCAATGTCTGCCACTACTATTCAGGTGGATGACAACTGCACGGACTGTTATGATTTCCAATGTGGGGTTCACAGGCCCTTAACATGGTAGAGCCATCTCAAACACTCACACACACTACTGCATGGGGACATGCATTGAAGCACACACACACAGAGTTGACACTTTTCTGATTAGAGCACCTACCTATCTTGTTATGTGCAATACAGACTGACATGACTATTGTATGTGCCACAGTGCCTTTGTGTTAGAAAATGTGTAACTGTGCTTCTAAAGTGGATGACATCTGCAGGGGCACTGACTAGGTTGGCAATGAGGGAGTTAACAGGGTGGAACAGGCACACAAAATGGTATAACCATTGCATGCACACAGGCAAGACAGCCACAGGGGATATGCATACAGAAACACATACACTCACACAGTTGGCAAAAGTCAGATTAGAACACCTACTTATTTACTTGTATGTACTATAGTGCTGCATACATATTGCATGTGCCATGGAGATTATATGCCAGGGACATAACACACAACCTCTTGCACCAATTAATCTTGGGAATGCCTTCATGAATGGTGGGATAAACCACCCAAAATAGGGACTGTTCACACATATCGCTCTTACAAACCTAGACAAGTGACAGGGTAACAGATTTTGCATCAGCATGACATTTCAGATGGGTATGACGTCTGATGCTGACATGTCTGTCACTATGGCAACTGTCACATATTTGCCAATAATTTGCCTTAAAACCCCATTTTTATGAGACACAGACTACATATATGTTGCAAACATCTGGACATTCTGCATACATCTGTACAGACTGGTATGGCCTGTAGAGTATGTCATGGTGCATCTAAGGTGGATGACATCAACAGGCTCTTTAAAATAATGCCATGGGAATGGGGTCAACAGGCCTTCAAATGGTTTAACCAACACATACACACACACACACACACACACACACACACACACACACACACATATATATATATATATATATATATATATATAGATAGATAGATATATGCAGTAGCACAGCTGGCTGCACTGAGATTCAAACTCCTACCTACCTGGTTGTATGTACTATAGTACTGCCTACTTATTGCATGTACCACAGAGCTTGTATACCTAGAAAGTGTCCAAAACAGGATCTAAGGTGGATGACATGAGCAGGCCCTGTAAAGTAATGCAATGGCAGGGTCAACAGGGTGGAACAGGCCTCAAAATGGTGTACACACACACTATTACAGTTGCCAGTATTAAGATTAGAACCCCTACCTATCTAGTTATATATACCATAGTGCTATGTGCTTATCACATGTGCCACGGAGTTTAAAGCACTGAAGAGTGTCCAAAGGTACTTCTAAGATGAATGACATCAGCAGGCCTTGTAAAATAGGGCAATGGGAAGTTTACTGGGTGGTTACAAACACACAAAGTTACCAGTGCTGAGATTAGAACCTCTACCTATCTAATTATATGTATAACAGTACTACGTATTTATCGCATGTGCCACAGAGCTTATAGGACTGAGGAGTGTCCAAAAGTACTTCTAAGGTGAATGACATCAGTAGGCCTTGTAAAGTAGGGCAATGCGAAGTTTACTGGGTGGAAAATGCCTCAAAATACTTTAACCTACAAACACACACTTGCCAGTGTTGAGATTAGAACCACTACCTATCTGGTTACATGCACTATAGAGCTATATATTTATTGCATATGCCACAGAGCTTACAGAGCTGAAATGTGTCCAAAGGTACTTCTAAGTTGAATGACATCAGCAGGCCTTGTAAAGTAGAGCAATGGGAAGTTTACTATGTGGAAAAGGCCTCAAAAATGCTTTAACCTGCAAACACACACACACACACACACACACACACACACACACAGTTACCAGTGCTGAGAGTAGAACCTATACCTACCTAGTTATATGTACAATCATACTATGCCTTTATTACATGTACCACAGAGCTTATAGGACTTAAGAGTGTCCTAAAGTACTTCTAAGGTGAATGACATCATCTGGCCTTGTAAAGTATGGCAATTGGACGCTTACTGGGTGGAAATGGACTTAAAATGCTTTAACCTACACACACACACACACACACACACACACACACACACACACACACACACACACACACACACTCCCAAGGTGGGTGATGTGAGATTACAACCCCTACCTCACTAGTATTACACAGTGGAGCTCACCTTCATATTACTGGCACATTCCACTGGTTACAACTGGTGTGCAAATGTCTACAGCAGGGCATCACTCTATGCCTCTCAGGGTGTCTCTTTCTCTTTCTCTCTCTCTCTCTCTCTCTCTATGACTCTATCTGCCTCTGTCTCTTTCTCCCCTGTCTCTGCCTGTCTATAATTGATATATTTGTATATGTTACCTATATATATATATATATATATATATATATATATATATATATATATATATATATATATGTCATACTCAACAGATGCAGACATATCACATATGTGCCACCTACAGATAGCTGAGGGTAATCCTGTGTGATGTAGTTGAGGAGAGACAGTTAAGGTGTACATAGCTTTCTGTATGCAAATAAATATATGGACATCACAGTTTTATAGTCCGATGTGGGTTTATGCATGGGCTGTAATTCACTAAGTGTAGGAGCATGACAAGTATAACCTTCTAAAGTAAGAGTGGAGTCCATTCCAGAGATAGCTGTACTCCGGTCCAGGATTATGTGTGCTACACCTGATTGGCTGATGAACCTGTGGAAACAGTCCAGCACCTCAGTGATATACTGGCTGGGGAATCTCCTGGTTGTGTGCTATCCTTATTAACTAAGTCATATCCTGTTGTGGGTACAGAGTTTCATTGGACTGAGCAGAGTTGTCCATAATATGTGTGGTATATTCTACATAGCACTGTGACTTCCTGGTATGTCAGTGGCAGAGCAATATAGAGTAATGTGAGGGAGCACTTACAGACATTTCTATACTGACCCAATACACTGCAGGGAACTATGTTATAGCACAAATTGTTCTAGTGTGCACATTCTATGTTTGTCTGGCCAGTGGTTTCCCTTCCCCTTATATGTGTCTCTTTGTCCTTCTGTAGTCCAGTCACAGCCTTTGTCTACAGACGCTGCTGTTATGATTTGTAATTATGGTGTGAGTGGGGTAGAAGTCATAATATCACACACAGGGTTACAGACTTCACACCTCTGACTGTACCTGTTTAGCAGGTTATCCGTCACTGTGTCCCACACATCTACTGTTGTCTTCAGACAGTTTGTGTTGCACTGTTATTATAAGGCTACAGGTTGGCCATAGCTCTCAAACTCTTACAGATGGACATCTAGACAGGCCCATATATAACACTCAGACATAGGCCTAGACATGAGGCAGGCTCTTAATATTGGTCTTCCCAACATTCACAGTTAGTAGAATGGTTTTGTATTATCTTGCTTTTACTTATGGGTATGACATCTGCATCTCAACGGTCTACCATTGATGTTTTCACATTAGCCTTTATCAGTTTACAAATAAAAACAGACAAAAACACAATGTTATGATAAGCAGATGAGATATATGAGGCATACGTGTGAACATTCTGTGACACCTTGTCATTCCAGGGGTATGGATGGTGCCTATTGACTTGTCAGTACAGCCACAGTGATATGACAGCGTTTATATCCTGGCACTCAACTGACTTGTCACAACCTGCTGTTCTACTAGGCACTGTGTAGGTTACTCAGAGCTGTGTAATGTCCGTATGTGTGGCCCCCTGTTCCTCCATTGTTCAGCTTTCCTACAGTGACAAATATTGGGTTCTGGCAGTGTGTACAACTCCTACCATTGGTGTAGCTGACATGCAAAATCATTGCCATAGCCAGTCTCGAACCATGGGCCTGACAACTGACAACTATTAAACATTACTCAGACAACTAAGCCACAACAGCCACCAGTAAGTGCTATCTACTTGCTGACACTATTGACCACAAACATACATAGCACATTGACCACTGCATATTGTAGAAATGGAACAGGTTATCAAGTTGATTGTGACAGCCCTTGGAATGTGTGGCCTGCTGCTATCACCTTACAAACATAAAGGTTTCTGCAGTTCTATGTGAACACAGGTGTGTTTAGGGGAGGGGGGCATACCTCTCAACTGTACATATCTTCACAGACTGTCAAGATGTTTGGCTCATATTTGGGGTCCATTTTTCATAAAATTGTGGTTGTGTGGCAAATAATAGTGAAATCATTAAAGACTGAAGTTAGAAAGTAATGACAGGCATTTGAGTTTCGGACTACTTGCCCTTCAGAGAATTCATGCTACGGAAACAGCAGTTATTCTATGAACTTTCTGTTTGTAAGAGCATTATTTAAGACTTGTCCCTGATTTTGGGCCTTTGCCCCACATTTCTTTATAGCTTTGTACAGATTTCTTACTGTAAGAGGTATACAGCTATGTATGGGACTCTAACATTGACGTCCATGCATTTCTCCTCTGCCCTGCTGTTTGTAAGTCCCTCACATAGTGCAGTAGATTTTGCTAGCTTAGGGACTACTGCGTATTGTGAGTCAGCCAGTATTTGGGAGAGAGTTCCTGTTGTCCCACATAGCTGTCCATTCTCTGCTGCTATCCTGGTAACCTAATCCATTGCCAGGCATACATGCAGCAATACCATACATGTGCTACCACAATCTACTGCCCTATTCATTTATTGTTAATAAGACTGACTTATCTTGTGCCAGCAGCAGTTGAGAGGACAGTGCTTCAGGGCTGAATCTATCAGATGCAGGCAGTACAAAGCCTATACATGGTAAGGTATAGGTAGTGTGATGTGGCTGGCATCCATTTTACTGTATGTATGTGAGTTGGAGTGAGGTTTCAGTCCCTGGGCCCCTAGGCTGTCAGTGTATGTGCTATGTGTTACCTCTTTGCCAAGTCCAGAGTGTACTGGGCATGCCTACATCTGCCTTCAGGGACAGGCTGAGGAGGTTCCTCCACTGAGTCCCCTTGTGCCTGTGGGGACATGGCAATGGTAGGAGGCTGTGCTCCCTTCCCTGTGATGTTCCTGCTGCAACTGTTTCCATAGCATCATATTGTATAGCATGGCAGATACTATGAACATAACTGCACATCGGGCTGGAGAGTACTGCAGGGCTCCATCAGATATGTCAATGCAGTGGAACCATGACTTGAGCAGCCCAAACACAAACTCTATGATGTTCCCAGTTTGTGCGTGTGCCTCATTATGGCATTCTTTAGGGTGTGTGTGCATTTCTGATGGGTGCCATCATCCATGGTTCCAGTGACTAACCAGCATCCCCCACTAAATGGACGTACAGTATGTTCCCCCTGGCAAATACCTGGTACAGCTGTGGGAGTTGTGATAATTGCCAGGGCTGCCAGCACACACATTGGTAATAATGCCCTGGGCATTGCAAATGACCTGGCAGTTGATGGAGTGATAGCCTTTGCGGTTCACTTAGACTCTACCCTCCTCACTGGGTGGTGCTTTAATGTGCACATGAGTGTAGCCTATGGCATCCAGTACCTCTGGGGTAGTGTGCTACATGGTGGAAGAGACACATATTACAGGTCCTTTCCTCAGGAGTATTGGGGAAATAAATGTGCTCACTGTCAGTTAAAGTTCCCAAGTATGTACTCCAATGGTGCAGAGTATGTGGGAAAATCAGATTGAAGGGTGTCTGCATACTATATACTGGTGTACTCGTGTGCTGCAGATACAGCCTGTGTGATTGGCTGACTATGATACATTCCACCTGCCAGCTACATTATTGAGGAGGTTTGAATGGCAAAATGTGAGTTTCAGAGGGCTTATTAGTCATTTATAGTTGATTGCCTTTTCTCAGCTATTTCCTTTTATTTTTTTTTTTTTCAAATTTTCTCCTCTTCTAAGTCCCAAGGTGCACCGCGCAAACCCGTGCAAGAAAGTGTAAAAAATGCTGAACAAAAAGGGCCCTTCTCTGTACACAAGCACACTCAGCTTTTCTTTAACCAGATAAGCACAGCTTAATAGCCTCAGACACACACCCCTGCTTAGTTGTATTTAGCCTAGCGCAAATTGGACCCGCTGAGCTCCAATGTGCTTATACAAACCCTGACACACCCCTTTTCATGTTAGCTGCCTCTTCTGTCTACACTACTATGTTGTAGCCCTTACACAGTTAGGTACCTGCAGACATGGTGGTCCATTTTGTTATTCAATAAACATAGTTTATTTACATACACCTAACTGTATATACCCTAGTTACTGCACAACACCAGAGCCTATGTCTTAGCAACCACTATAACCTGACGTTGTATGACTCTGCCTACTGGCCAATATAATGGGAAATTTCAACACAGCTTTATATGTCATATTTTACTATTTTAATTTTTATTCTACACCCTATTATGTTTGCGTGTCGCTGCGCACCACTTAAACATGGCATATATGTAAAATAAATTGATTTTTCATTAATTGCATCACTTTTAACTGTGAATGGCTATAGTTTTGTTCATTGCCATGCCTACTGCACCTAATACAAGTTTTTGTTTGAGTTGTTACAGCCCTTTTTTATTTTTACATTCCGGTACACAGTTAGTAACCACATGCATTTTTCCTGTAGAGACGGCTGCTACATGGATGCCTCTCTGTTTCCTGGATCACAAATTCACCTCATTTGCATGGTGTTCACCAGCAAAAGAGGTGATTTGCATTATACAATCACCTCCATGGCTGAACAGTGCTGGGAGGCTCGTGCAAGCCCCCAGCCATGTTTCCTGGATCGCTCGGCCTCCTG